>NW_015552545.1:1384111-1395508 GCF_001515605.1 Sinocyclocheilus anshuiensis
AATTGCTGCTTTGAACGATTACGTAATTGTGGCATCCATAATTGTATTATTAGATTAATACCAAAAATGAATCGATTAGAAATTGTCAATATAAACAATTAATCGATTAGCAATTCGATTAATTGTGCAGCCCTAAGTTCAAGTGATCTCTAGTCCATTAAGCAACAATTGGGTATTTGAAATCAGAGTTTGTGAATTTGTTTAATTTCATGATTTCTCCACTCACACATTTCAGGAAAGATAATAACATGTGTAAATTGTGTGAATTTGTATGGATGACACTCATAATGGAATATTTCTGGATTGACTATATTTTCATAATCACGATTTCTGTCTTGTGTACCAATACAATAATAATAATTTGTGTAAAATAAGAATAAATTATTAAGATTCAAGAAGTATATGTATATCTTTAATAAATTAATTTTATTCCATTAGCAAAATGTTTAAGCATAAACCTCACTAAAATTTATTTTATTAGTTACATCCTAAAAGTCTTATGTCATTTTACTTCTCAGGTAAATTTATCCGCTTTTAAGAATGTTTAGATATTTTACAGGAAAAAGACAAAATACTGCTAAAGAAAATGATTTTCATGTTGTCATGGAGATTTTGGTTGTCATGGAGAAGACAAAGGCTTTCGCTTCTCATCTCTGGCAAGTTTAATATCAAACCAGCCTTCAAAATAAAAATATCTTCACGGGACTTCAAGGACAGAACTCTGTCATGTCATTTAACTGAGACTCCAAAGAGCCCTTTATGAGCTCCATGGGGAGATATCAGATCAATATTATGATTTCACCCCAACATTTGCATATTGAACTCTTTATGAGATCCTCCACAGTAGCAGACGTCAATGCATTAGAGAGAGCCATGGATGTATCATGAGATAACACCCACACACATACACACCCACACACAATCAAATGAGCATTTGTATGATTAAGCGGGCTCTTCCTGAGCCTCCGGATGCAGCTCAAGACAAGCTGTTTCCTCTGCATCATTATTCACACAGACGAGCATCATTGGCTTTGATCATTAGATGTTATCTTTGATGAAACTACATAACACAAACGGGTAAACTGTCGGCTGAGTGTGAGACGTAATGAATGGGAAGCGCTGTGTTGATTTCCCAGCTGAACTGAATTTATGGAGGTTTTCTGTCCTGTACCCTCTCTATAGATCCCATAGGCAATCCAGAGTTATTATACAGAGAACACTTCTTCTTAAAGTGATGCATACATGGATTAAATCCTTAATCTCTAAGTTGAACGACTATCACTGTGTACTGGATCATTTCAGGGCTGAACCACAAGCAACTCAACAACATCCTCATCCATGTTCCTTTAAAGCGATAGTTCACCCAGAAAACTTGTATGAATTTCTTTCAGCTGCTAAATACAAAAGAATGTATTTTGAAGAATGATGGTAACCAAACAGTTGACACTGACTTCCACAGTATGGAAAAAAAATACTGGTGTGAGTGATGACAGATTTTTCATTTTTCAGTAAAATATGCTTTTAAGGCATATGGAACAAAACAATACCAACAAAACTATAATATATTCCATGTTGATATTAAAATACTTTTTATTAACACAAATTTATTTTATAAAGAAACAGCAAGCAACACAGAATAAAATGTGATTTTTTTTTAAAGAAGAAATACTGAAATAGTATTTTCTTGTAAAACATACTCCAAAAATATTGTTTTATTTACAACTTTGAAATTTATTTTTACAGTATACAATACTACAGTTACAATAATATAATAATGTAGCTGATGTTCAACTACTATTATTAATGATCACTTTTTCAGATCATTAATTAATAAAACAGCACCACAAATATTAATGGTGGCAGGTGCGGATGTGTACTTCACATAATTTATTCACTGAGAAAAGTCTCAATCACAAATAATTTCATGTGTCAAGATATTTCAAGATCATTTCAATTTGGACATCACTAAAATAATAAAATGAAATGAAATAAAAAATAAAATAAAATAAAAAATATAATTGCTTTATTTAATAATAATTATAAACTTAAAACATTCAAACTTTAAATAAAATAAAATAAAATTACATTACATTACTGCCCTGCAAGTAATTGTTTGCAGTTTTCCATGTGCTTTTTAGTAATTAAATATAGTTTGACCTGGTGTGAAAAAATGTGTTTGAACTTTACTTTGTTGCCATCAAGAGATTATAGTCTTTTCATGCATAATAATAAAGTACTACTTATGTAACTTTGCATACAGATCACACTTATGCAGTCCAGCGCCGCAGGCACAAACAAACAATTTACTATTGAGGAATCAATTAGCATACAGTACAGTATACAGTGAAATACACTCACATGCATAAACAACCTCTCATAATGTCCTTGACCGAAAAGCACTTTAAACTTCTTTCAGTATCTCAGTACTTTAATGCTAAACCACCAAAACATACATCTTCACCAGCAGCAGATCTTCTTGAGTTGAACTTTCAACCTCCTGCCTCACTAATACAGGAGAATTACTGTCTTGACAGGCCGCATATAGAGCTTAGCCTAATTCAATTGTCTGCTATTCTCAGTCCTCATACTAGAGGCTCTTCTTACACCCAGCTCCTTGTGTGTAAGCACCTGTGATTGATGGAGATAATGAATGAGTCTACATCTATTACCGTGATGCGGGCTGCTGTGTGAAGTAATATCAAAGCAGGGACGTGGTGGGAACGCTGAGCGCTGGAGTGGCCAGGAGCCCGAGCAGCCAGTCTCACTGATATATGGCACTGCCTCAGGCTACCTGGCAACTGACTAACCCATGCTAATGCAATATGTTCACTTTTAGAGCAGCTCAGATTGCTGTTCTTCACACAGCAGTCAAACTAATTTAGAAATTCAGAGGGGGAATTGTGAATATAGCTACTGTTGTTTTAAAACCTGCTCTGATCGAAGCTGGAAGCATTAAAGGGATAGTTTACCCAAAAATGAAAATTCTGTCATCATTTACTCACACTCGTGTCATTCGAAACCTGTATAATTTTCTTTCTCCCGAGGAACACAAGAGAAGACTTTTTGAGAAATGTTGGTAACTAAACTGCCCTGGTTTCAACTGACTTCCATTGTATCTTTTGTGTTCCGCAGAATAAAGTCAATGGGCCTCATTCATGAAACATTCGTAAATATAGGAGTAAATTCTGAGTAATTTGCGCGTAAAATGGACCTTCCCGAAAACTCTCCTCCGAATTCACAAACACTTTGTACACATCAGATCTGATAGTTAAACATGCGTATGTTAATGAATTCCAATCATTCGTAAATAGGGCGCTCATGCACGCTCATTCACAATTAGCATAATCCCTGCCTATGAATTACAGCTACGTAAATTGCGTGTCCAGGAACGCAGTGGAATATTCTGGTCTACTTTCTCAGGTTTGGCTCCAGTATATTGCATAAATGCTAAAAACACTAATAGGCCATATGCCTAACAATAAATATTCAATAACGTGTGTCCACAAAAGCGTTTTTAGCCAGCTGAAAAACTGTCAGGCACTCTTCTTAAAACGGCCAGCTGGTGGTGCTGGAGAATGCTTTGGTGGCACAGCGTTTTTCTAGCTGAGCCTGAGAGACACTTTGGTTGCTATGATTTGAAATATCCACGGCAGTAACATATTACTAGTATCTCATTTTAAGAATATTACTGAATATAAAAATTCAGTAACCAGCAATATGAACTTCTCTATTGTTGTTCAGTTGTTGTACAAGTAGGATGATTGGTCGGTGTATTTGTCCCGCCCCTCCTCCATTGATTGGACGGCTGGGTAAAAAGTGACAGTGACAAGCATCAACTCCCAGCTACCAAAAAAAAAAAACCCCGGGACAAACAAACTTGTAAAATATCATGATGGCAGTGCATCAACATTCAGTGTCATCAGTTTGCCAAAAAGAACACAGAACGTTTTATGCACCATTTACACGTGGTAGGGAGCAGGTGTAAATTTCTTTCGTACCAACTAACATTTTGAAAATATGAACACTTTCATGAATCCGAAAATTTACGTCAGAACGGCTTTACGAACGATTTACACAAAAATTCGTTCTGCTCGTGTTTCATGAATGAGGCCCAATGAGTTCTGGATCGAGACGAGGGTGAGTAAATGAGGACAATTTTCATTTTGGGGTGGACTATCCCTTTAATGTTTCCACTTAAACATGCTGCATTTAGTGCTACATACAGTACAGTTCTTCATATCGTTGCTTTTTATGTGTGTGTCTGAAATACAACCACCCAACAGCTGTATAAAATTTAGCAACAGCAATCTGAGAGCACAAGATGAAAATCCACGCCTTCATTTACTTCAATAAAAAAGAAACAAATGAAACAATCAGAAAACAATACACAATAATTCACAGAAAAATATTTACAAAAATATATTAACAAATAAATGCAAAGTCATATCTACAATAACCGTAAACAGGTAGGGCAGCTATAAAAACAGAAAACACCTGCCAAGCCTGTTCTCACCAGCAGATCTTACCTGACTCCCAATAAAATGAAACGGGTGAGTTTTCCGGTCTTCTGCTTCCCTCGCAATGCTTACTAAATAACCAAAGCGTGAACTAATAAATAAATCCACTACCCGTTACTGATTAGAAAAAAAAGAAAGGGAAAAAAAAACTAACAAAGTACACTAAATACCAGATTACTCAGAATCAACAAATGCACAAAAACACAAATTAAACTATAACAAAAGAGACTGAATCGCTCCAGGGAAGCAAAGAAAGAGACGGCCGAGAGGAACAATGGGAATAAGAGAGAGACCGCCATTGTTGCCCCCAACACCTATTTATCAGGAATCCCCGATGACGTCACACAGCTCCCACAAGTTGGGAATTCCCTCTTAATATTAAAAGATTAAAAATTCAAACAGGCCTCCCTGAATATTAAAAATCCAAACAGGCTTCCCTGAATACTCCCCCTGTCAACCATTGGTCAAGAAAACATATAAACCCGCTCACAAACTTACACTGGTTAAGCCAATGTTGCTATGTCATGCTGGTCAGCATGTAATTCTAGTGCTACTGAAAAGCAAGGCTAATAGTAAGTCACAGCAGTTCCACAGTGAACCTCATGTCCTTACAAACACAGTTAACGGTAACAGATATAAACTCTGGCTTCTTGTGCATATTAAGTAAGAATTTGAGTAAGGCCTCACCCACATTTTCTGAACCTCATTCCAGGCATCTGCAGTAAAGCAGCTCAGATACCACAGCACTGCACAGCTCATCTGACACCCAGCCTGATCATGTGACACAGATGAAAGACAGACGAAAAGCAGCAATACCTCTACCGGCTCATATATTTACTAAGTGGTTTACTTTGCAGTATTGATGCTTGTATATTCGTACTGATATTTGCATAGTACTGAATGTGGATTTTCATGCTTAATGCATAATGTACAATGAGCTAGAATGATGGGATTTGAAACAAACAGCACGGACAGGTTGCTTTCACTGACACAATGACACTGGTGTGAACCCAAATTTGAAACCTCAACACAATCAACACATCACCGAGGATCACTGAAATTGTTGCATGTGCTTTGTTCTTCACCTTTCAGCAGGCTGTAGCTAACTACAGTGTATGTGTGTGTGTGTGTGTGTGTGAGAGGGAGAGAGAAATCATTTTAACGGAGTAATTTGCAAAGGAGCGTGTTCAGTCAGTGAGTCAGGTGGCTGGATCTTTGGTGCTTTAAATGATCCATATGCCTTCTTGTTGCTCATTAACACTATTTCATTACATATTTATATTTATTGCCATTTCATTACATGCAATGCTGCAATTTTGGGTTTGGACACACAAACACTGCATATTATATGATTTCTGAAGGATCATGTGACTCTGAAGACTGCAGTAATGACTGCTGAAAATTCAGTTTATAATGTCTTTTATCCAAGGTTCTGGTTAACTCAGTCAATAAAGCAAGAGGTACACTATATTCTTAAAAGCACATGGAATGCTGTCAAATATTGATAACCGCTGGGTAAGTAGTAATGCACACAGCTCAGGAAATGCAATTTACTAAATACCATCATGACATTCTGTGCATTAACTGGGCCATGTGTGAAAATCCAGAGACCCTGGAAAAAGATGAAAAAATAAGTGTTTAAGGCCTGAGAAAAGGTGGAGTGGGTTAATGGTGAAGAAGAACAGAGGGAATAGGAGGAAGAGGTGAAGAAGCAAGGCTGGGCATTGAAAGAGCTGAAGAAAGAGCAAGAAGAGATGGTGTTAGAAGAGGAGAGCAGAGAGGAAAAGGACATTAGAGAAGGCACACAGAAAACAGAAAAATACTATTATTTACAGGATAAAATATATCCACTAGTAGTGCTTGCTCTATTCATAATAGGTAACAAAAACTGCCTATTTAAATATTACAATTTCAATCACTTTAATGGTGAAATGGTCTGTATGTGCCAATGACAGGTGTAAAGAGAGACAGCTCACGACCTCTCCAGAGCGAAGTGCTCTGTGATTTCAGGATCAATGGGCCTCTCAGCTAAAACTGCATGAGGCCTCTCATGGAGAGCAGTCACTGGAGCTGCTCACGAGAGCACTGCGTTGGCTACAACAGCCGTCAGACAAAACTCACAATCGTCTTTACACAAGGACCTACAGCCTCTATACTCAAGCTCAAAAACAATGCCACAGACTTCAGTATTTAAGTAAATTTCTCAGTGGAGATTTTGTCACGATCACCAGATGGAGTGCCATTGATGGCCACCAGAGGGCACTCCATCCAAGACTTCTGCCACACTGTCAAGGACTTCATTCCCCATAATCCTCTGCCCGGTCTCATCAGCACTTATTGTTTGCACCTGTGTCTCATTAGCCTTGTTAGCTCACCCTAAATAAGCCCAGTAAGCCAAGTTGTTTCCCTGTCTATTTTTGGATTACCATTTGCCTGTGTTTTGGCCCTGTTATTGTTTGAACAGATAGCCCAAGTTATGACCTTTGCCTGCTTTTTGACTTTGATTGTGGATTACCCCTTTAATAAATGTGTCTGGATCCTCAACCTTCGTGTAACTATGCAGTTTATGGTTTCATGATAATAGCACGCTTGTTAAATACTACAATGGTTTTAAGTGCATTTAAAAACACCACTTGTAAAACATTCATACAATATAATTAAATTTTTGTGATATGTAAGATTTTTATTTGATTAAAAATACAGTACACAGTAATATTGTCTAATATTATTACAATTTACAAAAAACTGTTTTCTATTTTAATATAATTTATTCCTGTGATAGAAAAGCTGAATTTACAGCAGCAACTATTACTGTCTTCACTTTCACATGATCCCCCATGAAATCATTCTAATATGCTGATTTGGTGCTCAAGAAACATTTCTGATTATTATCAATGTTGAAAACAGTTTGTTTTGCCTAATATTATTATTATTGTGGAAATCATGATACACTTTTTTCCAGAATTCTTTGATGAAAAGAAGGTTAAAAAGAAAGGCATTTATTTGAAAAATAAATCTTTTGTAACATTATAAATGTCTTTACTTGACAGTCGTGGCCTAATGGTTAGAGAGTCAGACTTGTAACCCGAAGGTTGCAGGTCCGAGTCTCAGGTCCGGCAGGAATTGTCGGTGGGGAAAGTGAATGTACAGTGCTCTCTTCCACCCGTCAATACCACGACTGAGGTGAGACCCTTAAGCAAGGCACCGAACCCCCAACTTCACCATACTTGGCCACATGTCACTACACTTTCACATTACTGTCATTTTTGATTGTTTGCATTCTTGCTAAATAAAAGTACTTCTTTCAAAAAAAAAAAAAAGAAGAAGTATCGATAGTATAAAAAAAAAGAAGTAGTATCGATAGTAGGGCTGCACAATAAATCGAAATGGAATCGAGATCGCGATTCGACAGAAGCTGCGATTGTCATGCGTATCTTGCAATGCCTTTATCACTGCTTAAATACTATGAAATATGTTGCATGCCTTATTCTGTGTAAGAAGCCACATCATCTCACAGAAGGATTTATTTCAACACTCGACTGACATTATGAAGTGAGTTTGGAATACAAATATGTTATTAAATGTGGTATTTTCACATGCTTTCAGATGGAGCAGCATTTACTTCACAGAGCCATAGTTCACTGAGAAGCTATGCAAACAGCTGTCATTATTGCGAACGATTTCTTCGATTTCATAATCGCGCAATAAAATAATTTTAAGCGATTTTTTTTGCGTAACTTCTCAGTGAACTACGGCTATTTGTAGTAAATTCTGCTCCATCTGAAAGCACGTGATGATGATTTCCTGCTGATTACAGAACCGGCATTACTATCAAAATGAGCATGACAATCGCATTCGATTAATCGTGCAGCCCTAATCGATAGTATATGGAAAGTAAAATTGTCATAATATATTCATTTTGATGTTTACCAACAGGGGTGAATTTGACCATGACAACCAGCAAAAACTCGACTCCTTGAAGGATATTAAATATTATGATATATAAATATGGTACTCATACCTTACCATGGTATGATCACGTTAATAAACAGATCATTCTATTACAGGATGCTGTTCTTGGGTAAGACTGTGGACATGTAAATAACTGTAGAGGCTGAATGAGATTGGTTTTCCAGTAGTTAGAGATGAGTAAGAGAGCGCACCACCCCTGGCACTGTGCTCTGCCTGGCCACCGAGTGGGCGTGCAGACTGGCACCTCACTGACGCCAGCCTTCCAGCACATCATCACTGCTGGTGCACACAGACAAAGGGATGCACACACCTTCCTGTACAGCCTCTGCATAATAATTACTACTTGTATTACTTTAGGAGGAGGCCAAGCCTGTGGGATCTTCACTACAATCGAACAAATACTCTCTGTCCAAATGATTAAATGTAACAAGATTCTAGTGACAAGCGATTTGCGATTTGCTCACATTGTAAGTGAAAACACTGCATGACGTTGCACAACAACAGCCAATCAGAACATATTTGATTTTTATTACACAGTTATGTGAAACTAGATTTTGGACAAATGAGATGTCACAATGGGTGAGGTTAGCTATTAAAATGCCATTATTAAAAAAAAAAAAAAAAAAAAAAATAATAATAATAATATCTATCCATCCATCCATGGCCCATTTATATTGGCCGACATTTGGCATTTTCTTTTATCATCGGCATCTCCAATACGTTTTTTTTTCTGTTTGGCCAGTGTGTCAGAAATGGGACTTTTATTTTGACTGCGCTGAAAATGCCAGCACCTGAGCACACAGAGCTCCCTTTCTCTGCAAACTGAGTTCCCTTTCAGTCGGCCACTCCAAGTCACGTCGGTGACCGAAGAATTGGGATATCGCTTCGATAGACCAATCTACTTCGAGTGAAAACTAAACGAGCCAATGCACATTGGCATGCAATTATTGCATCCAGCTGCCGCTGATCACAGCGTGAGTATAATAAGGCAGTAAGTAATAAGTGGTGAACCTGCAAGCACTGCCCCCGGAGGAGGCAGACCCAGCCCTGGCTTTGCTCTGTCCCGTCCGAGCATTAAGATGCTACGTAGCGCTTGCTTGTGGCGCCTCACTGACAAGATATTTGTAGAGCTGCGGGCTGGGCAACCCCCAACACATTCGCTAGATTCTATAGCCTCCGTGTGGAGCCGGTCACCGACGTGACTCGGAGTGACCGAATGAAAGGGAACGAGGGTTACCATACGTAACCGAGACGTTCTGCTTCTGGACATGCACAACGTCAAAAAGTTCCTTCAAACTTTAAATCTTTGATTTCAAATTATGCTGCAGTTAGACTCCATGTCAAATTCATATCATATTCACTGTGTGTGTACTGCATGTTTTTATAAAAAAAAAAAAAAAAGATTCCAAGTAGACAGACTTAGATTACGTTGTGCACTTTGGTTACAGTGTTTACTTCCTTTTTTTAAATTTTTTTTTTTTTTTTATTTCTTTGTGAAAAAAATACTATAATAGAATATGGGATTACAGACAGAATCAAGCAGTTGCCATCTAAATAAATATTTTTATTTTACATATTTTTGTCAAGTTTAAAATATTTTTTCATTATTTAATCATTTACAAATAATTTCTAATTTAGTAAATAATATGTAAAATAGATATTATTTTAATTTCAGCAATTGTTATGCATGTGTTTTTACTATCTTTAAATGAAATAATGCAGTATTTTATATATTGGCTTCATATCAGCCACGCTGCTCACTAAGATACTGGCACTGGCCAGGAAAACAAAACAAAAACAAAAAAAAATTATATCAGTCAACCACTAATTATAAAACATATATTTATTAGAAAATTAAATATTTTATATATAATATTTATTATATAAATGTAATGTATAGAATATTTTATTTGTTTAATAATAATAATAATAATGTATTATTATTATTATTATTATTATTATTATTATTATAAAATTGGCATTTAATTAATAAAAACAATTTGCACATCATATTTCAGGGTGATTACAGCTCATTTTGTTATTTTGACCTAAATCTATCAATGCAGCAGCACTATGAGATTTGAAATACTTACACAATACAAATCACAATTGGAATTGATAGAATAATCGCATATGAATTGTTGGTCAAATTGAGCAGCCCCACTTGTGACACTTACTAGGCAAAAACAAAGATATAATATAGATAAACGACACATATAAAAGACGCTTGAATCTCCTGTTGCTTTGTTGAAGACATCAGAAAATATAGCTAAACTGTCATATTAACCGAAGGACCTGAAGTTTCTTTACTAACAGCTACTGAAATACTGCACACACTCCCACAGTTCTGTCCCACAATTCTGAGATAAAATGATACCCCCTCACCTTATCCACAAATCAGACAGATACTTTGCCTTCAGTCTCAGTCTCTTACCAATCACAGCTTGGCTTTTATTCTCTCTAATTAGGAAGCATGTGACCACACAAGCCCTGTGACCCTAGTTCAACCCTCTAGTCCAGGGGTGCCCAACCCTGCTCCTGGCGATCGACTGTCCTGGAAAGTTTAGCTCCAACTCTAATCAAAGACACCTGCCTTTAATTTTTAAGTGATCCTGAAGACCCTAATTAGTTGCTTCAGGTGTGTTTGATTAGGGTTGGAGCTGAACTTTGCAGGACAGTCGATCGCCAGGAGCAGGGTTGGGCACCCCTGCTCTAGTCTCATCTCAAAAGCCCAGGTAAACTATACATCAGCTTTAAGGGACAGCTCACATAATAATCCAAAAGCATGACAAACACAAACATTGCTTTAATTAAGTAAAAAACACTCCCTCCAAGCACACACATACAGGTGCATCTCTATAAATTAGAATGTCGTGGAAAAGTTCATTTATTTCAGTAATTCAACTCA
>NW_015552545.1:1395518-1397408 GCF_001515605.1 Sinocyclocheilus anshuiensis
AGACTTAAACTACTTCAGTCTGTGTGCACTGAATTTATTTAATACACGAGTTTCACAATTTGAGTTGAATTACTGAAATAAATGAACTTTTCCACGACATTCTAATTTATTGAGATGCACCTGTAAGTCATTCATTTAGAGCAGCAACGACCCAAACCCAGGGTCACGCTTAAATCCCTGCGCGGAAAGCCTGCCGAGCTTTTCCTCTGACCCCACAAGACCTTCTCCTCACCTCAGGACGCATGAGTGAGTCACACAAATCCAGTGTGCAAGTGTATGGCCTGGAAGCAAAGCAAATCTCCTGTTTTATCTCAAGCAATTACACTCCGTCATAATGACAACGATGAATATGAAAACAGCAGGAAGCTGTAGAGTTTTCTTTAGACACACGCAAGACATGCTAACTTCTGTTTAATGATTCACGTACCCCATAGCCTCACTGTGATGTAACTATTCTTAAGACAACAACACCGATGCAACCGTGCCAGACCACATTCACTGCACTTCCACTCCAGAGCCGCGCTAATTGAATCATTGAAAGCTGGCTGTTCTTCAAGTATTTCACTGAAAATGCTACAGAGGTTTTCAGTTTGAGATGGGCTGTCGGGGTTGTTTTGTTGCCCTGTTGATGGATTCCTGCTTTCGCAAAGCAATTTGATGTCAGAGTTGTAATCTCTGTGGTCTCAACAAAAGGCAGCAAATCCACATTGATGTTATTGTTGTTATTTTTTGGAGCATTATAATTATTAAGATTTCACAAATATGGAAAAACATATCTACAAAATATAGAGGCATTAAAGAGCCATCTCACCCATACAGTACACAGGAGCAATCTACCCCCAACTAACTAAAAAAATAGAAGAGAATAAAAACAAGTGGTTTGATCTCTTACCTACGTAGAAAAACTGAACAACAGCATTTATTGTTTTGTTTTAGTTGTTTAAAGTTTTTACTCTTATTCATTTTGGTTATTTTAGCCAGTTGTTTGACGTTTTTTATTTATTTATTTAATCAGTCAGTTACTTAAAGTTTTTATTCTCCTTCATTTTAATTATTTAGTTTTTATTCTTTTTAATTTTATTCAGTCAAAGTTTTCATTTTCTTACATTTTCTTTAGTTAGTTAAACTTATTTTTTCTTTATTTAGTTTAAGTTTTTATTCTCTTTCATTTTATTTACTTACATTTTTTTGTTAAAATTTAAAGTTCTATTCCATCTGTAAGAACAGGTGGTATAGAGCAGTGTTTCCCAACCCTTTGGAAATTTTAACAAATTTGTGGCACCCTACAAAATTAAGTTTTACTGAAATGTTTTAGTTTTCATATAGAAAAATTTATGATGCACGTGCTCTTGACTTTGGAGTAAACATTTATTTTGAATCTTGTGATTAAAGTATATTTCATATAAAATGCCCAGAAGTTTCAAACATTAACGGCACCCCAGTGTGCCGCGGCACCCCGGTTGGGAAACACTGGTATAGAGCAGTGTTTCCCAACCGGGGTGCCGTCTGTCGAGAGCAATGTCGCCAATAAATAGAGATGCACTGAAATTCCGGCTGCCGAAAATTAGTTCACTGCTCAGGATTCACTTTCCCGTGGTGTGACGCTCTGCATATTATCCCACTCTATGCGTGTGTGCTCCGCTCAGTCGCTCACGGCCCATGTGAGTGCTCCCCCTCATATACCGTTCATGCTCATCGGAACACCAGAGTCCACTCAAAAATCGAGCTGACAGGAAACATCTATGTAGTACAGTATTGTTTCTGTTTGCAATAGCCCTACTCTGCTGTAACAAGGTGTGGTAAATGGGCAACTCTGGCCTCTCATTCATTGATCTGCTAACCGTTATGCTCACGTGTCCTCTGATAATAATAGCTTTCTAGGATTAAACA
>NW_015552545.1:1398510-1404487 GCF_001515605.1 Sinocyclocheilus anshuiensis
AAAATATCTGTATGACAGTATATTCTGCAGTTCTTCCCTGCTGTACCGAATATCTATACTTTTCAAAGTATCATATCGAAGTTAGAAATTCAAATATTGTTACAAAATTAATTTTGTAGGGTGCCACAAATTTGTTAAAATTTCCAAAGGGTGCCGCGACTAAAGAAAGGTTGGGAAACACTGGTATAGAGTACGGTGAGAATCAAATGGGTGTAAACAGAATTTGCTTACAATTAGGGTTGGGTATCGTTTGGGTTTTTTCCGATACCGGTGCCACATCGATACTTTTAAAACGGTTCCGGTGCCTAAACCGGTACTTATTTAAAAAAAAAATAATAAATAAAAATTCCCCCAAAAATGATAGATTGGCCATTAGCACTATAAACACATCATCCAGTCACAGAAGTAGGAACTCATGACCCTCCAGGAAATCCCTTATATGGACAAAGGAATCACTATTATAGCTGTAACTGAGTAAACAGAACATATAAACGTTTTGAATGATAAAACAAAGACAATAAACACTCGACTGTGACACTATAGTTTATCTGTGTTATTCAAGCCATCTCTGGTATTTTCATAATAATTAAGTATATTTATAATCCATTGCTAATCGATGTATTTTTAAAGTAGCCGGAACATATTTTCTGCCTCATCCTGTGACAAGAAGCCACATCAGATCACAAAAGGAAGCATTTGACTGGGGTTGCGGAGTAAAAATTTTATAATTTTCTCTTTTGTTGGACAACAGGTTTAGAAATGTGAATACAAGGGAAGTTTAGCTTTAGGCATTTTAATTTAAGCATGTTTAGCTTAGTTAACGTAAGGCTACCTGCTGCCATCAGAACAAGTGTAATTACTACATTCACGAGCTCCTTGGATGCTCTCATTTCCCGAGTTGTGCTTTTGAAGGGATACTCCACCCCAAAATGAAAATTTTGTCATTAATCACTTACCCCCATGTCGTTCCAAACCCCTAAAAGCTTCGTTCTTCTTCGGCACACAATTTAAGATATTTTGGATGAAAACCGGGAGGCTTGTGACTGTGACCGTTTGAACGAAAACAGTGCATTCGTGCAGCGCGGCTGACACAGAATAGCGTACGCTGCTTGCATTCAGTGGTTATTCTCCAAAATGGCGCTACGGTGATGCGGAGAGACACAGAGGACGAAGCTTTTACGGGTTTGGAACGACATGGGGGTAAGTGATTAATGACAAAAAAAAAAATATTTTGGGGTGGAGTATCCCTTTAAGTCAGAATGTGAAAACAACATGGACACTCTCCTTACTACAAAGATTTGTTGGATTTGTATTATTAGAGCTTTCCGACTTGAGTTCACGTGCATTTTCTCAATCGGGAAATAATTGTTCACGTGCGGTGCCGGTGATGATGCTTCTTTCATCTGTTTTGGAGAACCAGAGGACAAATATTTCAATCGATCGCTCAGGCATGGCACCGAAATGAGGCACCGAAATCTTCTTTCTGATTCGGTTCTAGTACATACCGGTTACATAGGTACCGGTGCCATATTGGTAATGGGTTTCGGTACCCAACCCTACTTACAATTGAACTTTTTCTTGATATCTGTCCAAACCTAACAAGTAATAATAATGAATTGGCAGTTGTTTTCTACTCAGTAACTCTAAGTGTTTCCATTCTTCTAAGTGTTGCCATACAGGAGAGTCAGCATATTCTGCTTGCCAAATCCATCCAGCTCTTTTCTGAACTGCAGAGTAAAATAAACAGAAATTGGGGAACTGCAGCCCTCCTTTACAGAATGGCCTGTTTGAGATTTCAGCTTAACCTGTGGTACGTTCCCTTTCCAAACAAACCTGTAGATGAGTCTACACCTCTACACAGTACACAAATACGCCTCTACACCAAGAATGACCTTGATCAGAGAGCCTGAAACTAATATAAAAATCTTAATACAGTTCACATGGCCAAATAATAATATGGAAAGAGAATCCCATCTTTCCAAATTTGTCATAATTAATAAAAAAATGGAAAGTGTTCAGGTTGATTTCTGTCATGTAGATTCTGCTATAATCTTTGTATTGTATAAACTCCCAACTATATGTTAGAGATATGAAAAAAAAAGAAAGAAAAATAGAATTGAGAACAGAATTTTCGGCAACACTTTACAATAAGGTTCATTGGTTAACATTAGTTAACAAGTTTAGTTAAGATGAACTAAGAATGAACAATACTACACCATTTATTAATCTTAGTTAATGTTAATTCCAACATTTACTAATGCATTAAAATCAAAAGTTATGCTTGTTAACTTTAGTTTATGCAATGTGAACATGAACTAACAGTGAACAACTGCATTTTTAATTAATTAACATTAACAAAGATGAATAAATACAGTAATAAATGCATAGTTCATGTTAGTTATTACATTAACTAACATTAACTAATAGAACCTTAATGTAAAGTGTTACAAAATTTTCTTTGCGCATTTGCAAGCAGTTTTCCTATTTTATCCTCATTCTCATACAGGTATTGCTTGCTTCTTTTAGCTCTCTGCTAGCAAGAATGTCATACTCTTTCACTGTTTCAACGTGCAAACACAGAATTATTTTTAGATAAGGACTATTCCTACTCCTTAGAGAATATAGTAGACTCAGATTTTTTTTACAATTTTTTTTGCCAGAGGAGCAGGTAATAATTAGGCCTCTTATGTAAGCCTTCAGTAATTCCCAAAATTACCCCTGGGATGCAGACTCTTCATTCACACTTAAAAAAGTCTCAATATTTGTGTTTAAGAATGTCATGAACCAACAGTAAACGATTACTAAATATCCAACATTTAAAGCTGCGTGTGTATGCAGTTGTAAGATTGCTTCCTGTTATTTGTGTGCAGGGCTCCAGACAAAAAAATCGAGTAAGGAGCCATTGGCTCCTATAAGTAAAAACCTATTTTTACTTAACTAAAAAAACATTTTTTTTTAGGTGCCACAGAATAAACATGTTTTATTTTGATTTTTTTTTTTTACATTTGAACATTTCAGTCATACTGTCATGTGTTTGTCTCATCTTTTCTTGACTTTATCAGCATTTTTATCCATCTTGTAGATGACCTGGGAACTAAGGTTCACTTAAAATGGGAACTAAATGTATTTTCTAACTACTGAAATATACACAGTCACAAAGAATTGTTCATTACACAGAATCTGGACCAATATCATGGACCATAAGCATCACTTGGCCACTGAGTGTAGTTTGGGCTCCTCCTCAATGCATCCTGTAAATGTTGTCATACACTCTTAAAAATAAAGGTGCTTCACGATGCCATAGAAGAACCTTTTTTGTCTAAATGGTTTCATAAAGAACCTTTAACATCTGAAGAACATTTACGTTTCACAAAAAGTTATTTGTGGCGACAGAAGGTTCTTCAGATTATAAAAAGTTGAGAAAGAGATGTTTTTTTAAAGAACTTTTGACTGAATGGTTCTTTGTGGAACCAAAAATGGTTCTGTGAAGAACCTTTTAGGCACCTTTATTTTTAAGAGTGTATGTCTTTCACACTTTCAGTCTGTCTTAATTAGTAAAATGCAATTTTATAGGAGTTGAATCAGACAACAGGTTAAGTAAAATATTAATATGCAATACCGCATAAATACAGCAAAATGTTCCTCTTTATAGTTATTTTTTCTGACTGATGAGCTTATGGACACCGAATAGTTATTCTGAGGTATTCTGTATTACGTTGCAATGTTTACAAGCTTTACATGTTTTCTGGAGTTTGAAACACTGAATGAGCTTTTACATGAGACATTTCAGTAAGTTGTAATGTAGGCTCTCTTATAAAATAGCCTACCTTTTGATGTTAATTCATGTTTATTATGTGCTATAGTAGTAAAGAGAAAGACATAATGGGTTCACTTCACTTAAACGGAGGCGCTAAAGCGACCGCGTATGCCGCATTAAAGAGCACCAAAAACAAAACTGTATTTATTGTTTGAATTTCGTTATGAGTATGGAATGATTTTAAAGCTGATACCTTGTTTATTAAAAAGTAACAATGCACAAAGCTTTTTGTGATTACTGGACGGCAAGTGCGCTTCAAATAATATGAAGTTCACGCATTAACAGAACAGCATAGATTAAGATCTTGATAAGAAGCAGCCATATTAGTAATTATTACAAACGAGAATTGTTAACGATATTGTCAATATCCACACAGCTGACAGCTTTACCTGTTGTAGTTTGTTCAAGTTGTGCACGAAATAGAGGCTGCTTTTCTGCACTTTCACTTCGCACGTCTCTGTTATTTCGATCTCTCTCGCACTGCACAACTGAGCTGCGTTTAGCAGGTGTGCGTCAGCACTGCTGTGCGGCAGAGATGATGACTTTTTGAAACTCGTTTTTCCACTAAAACTTTGATACACATCGTCTCAGTTTAATACGTGATCGCAAAACAATCAGGAAAAATGGCATTACATGCAAATTTTTAAGTTATAACATTTAAATATTACATATAGTCGCCAGTGGCGACCTCAGCAAAGACTTCACTCGCAAATGAATATTTTTGGTCGCAAATGCAACCGTTTTAGTCGCAGTCTGGAGTCCTGGTGTGGGGGAAAAAAAGGTCTATCCTTGACAAATCTGTGAGGACGTGAGTAAAAATTATTCACTTCCACAATGTCCTCCATATAAAGTCTAATTCAGCCATCATAAGTGCCAAGGCTCTTACTGTCACGGTTGTGTCAGGAGGAGGAAGGCGAAGGAGACAGCTGGTGCAAACTTACCTCTCAGTTTAATAACAAAAAAAGGCAGAAGGCCAATGGGAAACACAACATAGTATAACTGTGACCTAACAAAGACTGAACAGACTGGGGCATAAATACAAGACACAGGTGATGCAGGTAAACTAATAATTAAACAATGAGCAAAGGAACTAATGAACACAGGAACATGACCAAATAAGGAAAAACAGGAAACACAAAGAGAACTATGACAAAACAAACTGAACATGTGACACTTACAGACTGAGTGACTGTAATGACTTTTACAAAAGATTTCTATTTCAAATAAATGCTGTTCTTCACCCGAGAACTCTGAACAAATAAGTATATCAATTCCTACAAAAATATTAAGCAACACAGCTGTTTTCAACATTGATAATAATAATAATAATAATAATAATAATAATAATAAATGTTTCCTGAGCACCAAATCAGCATATAGCATATTGGAATGATTTCTGAAGGATCATGTGACACTGAATTTTCAGCAGCCATTAGTCCAATAATTTATTAATTACATGACAGTTATTTTAAACTGCAATAATATTTCTCAATATTACTTTTTAACTGTATTTTTTCACGAGCAAAAGAGGCTTCATTCAAAACATAAATATTTTACTCACCCCAAACTTTTGAATGGTAGTGAATATCTTTTTAAAATGATATACTTATCCAATTTATTTAAAGGAGTGGAAAAACAAAAAATTGGCCAGGCAATTTTTCAAACATGACTAGTTGGTTATTTGACCATCATGACCCCTAATACATAAACTCATTAGAAAGAAAGAGAAAAAATTAGATCTATTGTATCTTAATTGTTTTTCATAGAGAGTGATATGATTAAATGAAAAACAAATGGAGATTTTTTGCTTAAGACTGTTCTGAACTATCCCTTTAAGCAAAAACAACAATGATACCATTACCAACACATTCTCATGGCAATTCTTAACTACATTTTGGCAAATTGGTGGCTAATTTGTATTAATTTGTACAATCTCATTCAGGGTTAGGGACGGGCCTTCATGCTAATTTTTTCCTAAAGATCTTACATTTTCGTACAAATTGGATTCAATTAGAGTTGTGAAAATGAGTGCATGTAAACATACCTAATGACAAAAATGTCCAACAAAGAGAGAAAACAAAAAAGTCTTTGGCTACCAGGGCCCAATCCACTCAGTCGCTCTCCAAGCACACTAATTCACAGCACTGGGGGAAAGAGTGC
>NW_015552545.1:1404789-1415386 GCF_001515605.1 Sinocyclocheilus anshuiensis
GAGTGCATTCAGTCTGACCTTTCAGCTCACAGCCCACAAATGTCATCCAGCCTTTGATATTCCACTGCACAGTGCACAGTCATGTGACTTCTGCTGAAACCCTTACATGCTTGCATGGGGTCCAAATCTAAATGCTAGCATATGCCTCACAGAGGAAAACAAGTCAGTCAAAATGTGTCTATCAGTATTACAAGGACAATTAATAAGTATACTTGTTCAATGAAAATCTAGAATTATACTTTGAGATTTAAAGTTGATCATTATTAAAATGCGATGGGTTCTGCCTCATGCGGTTCTGAGAGAGAGATTAGTAAAAAAAATCTCCAGTGATTGATTGCAAATGATTGTTTCAAGCTCCTTGGGAGACATGACCCCAGAATAGACTGTATTTAATCCCAATGTGACCCAGATTATGAATAATAGGTGCAGGAATATGACATGCGTGCTTGGATCAATCTAATACATCTAAAGCTTTGTCCAGTAAGAGATTCTTCCAACAACAGCAATCCAGAGCAGATCTTAATCTAACAATGGCTGTGCTATTTAACCTTTTAGCATTTTAACAGGGATTAGGTCTGTCTAATCTTTGTCTAAACCAGCCACAACATTAAAAAGTCCCTTATTCAACATTTACAGTAATAGCATGACTGTTCAATCCACAGTCTACGAAAGGTAAAAAAAAAAACATCAAAGTTTACATAAAGCATTGCACAATGGCCTGCTGTACTGGCAATACAATTACCCAGCATCCCTCAGTAGGCCTGGATGTGCTGTGATTTGATTGATTTCTCATTCCTCTAGTCTACTAGTCTCGATTCCTGCCATCATGAGCTGCACAATAACAGTGGGAACCAGGGATGACGCTGATTAGTACGGGGAAATCCTGAAGGGTTCATGGGAACACTTCTGGCTGTGAATAAATTGTGTTTGGGACTAACGCTGATCAAGCTGGCAGATGTTTCAGGAAAACACAATCTTTGATCCTGAAAAGCAGAGAAGTACATTGGCGCCCAAAAGTTGAATATCTAGGATTTCAAATTTAATTTAATAGGGGTACATAACATATTGGTACAGTACAATAATGCCTATCGGCCAATTTTAGCAACCAAAAAACAGGGCAATAACAACACAATTAGCCAATTTTAAATGACGTTTTTATTGTTTTGTTTTTCCATTTATTTATACAAAATAGTATAGAATTTTTATATTTTCTGATTTTGTCTCAAGAAACATTTCTTCTTATTATCAATGTTGAAAGTTGTCCTGCTTCATATTTTTGTGAAAAATTATGTGATTATTTTTTTCAGGATTCTTTAATGAATAGAAAGTACAAAATAATGTATTTGCATTTATTTGAAATAGAAATATTTTGTAACATTATAAAGGTCTTTGTCACACTAATGTGTCCTAGGTAAATAAAAGTTTTAAAGGGGTCATATGATGCGATTTCAAGTTTTCCTTTCTCTTTGGAGTGTTACAAGCTGATCTGTCTAACCTAGCAGTACTAATATGATCATGAGAAACCTTTACCCATGTATACTGTTTAACTGTAGGGTATTGTAGTCTCCATACATCAATTAAATTAGAATTACTAATAACATTATGTAAAAATTTGGCAGAAGAGGGATGAGGTTCTTCTCCATTTCTATCTAAAGTAAAATTTACTGTACAGTTCCAGTCACCCCCCAAAATCAACCATACATTTTCCTCACAATTTTGTTTTAAAAACTCGTGTAACTTTTTAAAAGTTTGTATCCTCTCTGCACCAGTATTTGGTGCATAAATATTAATAAAAACAAAAGTAGTGCCATTTATAATTGTTTGAACAGACAAAATTCTTCCTCTTTCTATTTCATCAACAGACACAGTGGTTATATTAATCATCTTTGAAAATAAAATAGCAACTCCTCCACTAACATTTGTACCATGACTCATAAATAATTCACTTCTCCACCCCATTTTCCACTCCACTTCATTCTTTACATCACTGCACCGGCGTCAGGCACGCACCTGACTCCATGGCGGAGTAACAGAGAGGAAACCTCCATCCCAGTCCTCCGCCACAAGGCCAAAAAAAACTTCTACCTAGCAACCTATTACTCCTCAAAAACTTTAAAATATTTAAATTAACCCTATAACTATAACCTACATAAACATTTAGAAAAAAAGAAATCACCCAAAAATGAACATTTTGTCATCATTTACAAACCTTTATGTTCTTCCAAACCTTTATAAATGTCTTTCTTCTGCTGAACACAAAATATGGTATTTTAAAGAATGTTGGTAATAAAACAGGTAGCATTTGACTCCCATAGTATTTTTTTTTCCATACTATGGAAGTCAATGGCTACCAGCAACTGTTTGGTTACGAACATTCTTTAATTTTTAGATGAACTATCATATTAATTTCTTTAAAAAAAAAAAAAAAAAAAGCTGACCCCAAAATGTTGAATAAAGTTACAGACACGTTACCGACTTCTAAACTTCTATATACCTTTAATGGAATTGGTTGTATTTGGTAAAACTCCAATACAATGTTTAAAATAAACATTATTTAAAACACTCCAAAAAGGGAGACCCAATCAAACCAAAGTTTCTAGGTAAGTGACGACCTGAACCTTCCAGAGAGAGATCAGCCTGCTCATAATGTCTGGGCTTTGCTGCCTCCTAAATCCACAGAACTGTCTGATGGCATTTTAGCACTTCACATCTCACCCTGCAGAGGGAACAAAATATAAGGAATAAAACACCAGTCAGGGTCCATCTTGTTTGAATGCAATAAAGAACTGCATGTTCGTAGCGTTTCAACACATGTGGAGCAGAGCATCCTCTACTCCTCCTCGTCCCTTTCTCATTTTCCCTTCTTTTCCCCCACTCTTTTCCTTCTAGCTATTGTGACAGCATCTTGTCCTTCCCCAATGTGAGGACTCCCCCACCCCACCATGCTTCTATCTGCAGTGGCCCAGTTAGTGCTAGATTATTCCGCTTACATCATCGCATTTCTCTGCATCTCCCAGTGTCTTTTGTGCCACTCCAGCCACTCTTGATCTGCGTCTGCACATTTAAGCCTCCTGGATCTGCCCAAGTGGCCTGCCACGACCCACTGCGCTGCTGCCTTCTTCAAATAATCATATTTTTACCCACAACAAGGAGGGAAGGGTCCAGACAGTGTAATTCTGGTCACGTCTAACACTGTCACTAACTCACAGAATCAAGTTTCACAAAATGTCTTGGAACCATATGACCATTTTAAAAGACTCATATCATATATTTGATCAGATTATTTATTTTATATGTAAGAACTTTCATGTATTAATTGCTTCTTTATTGCCAATGTGTGAACAGCTTGCAACAAAACTCAAAAAATGACACCCTCCCTGACTTCCTAGGTTGTCTATGAAAGCCTGTAGACTGATTTTTAAGTTTTTGTCAGGAAAATCTAAAGGATGTGATGTTTACGCGCACTCCTGAGAGCCTCTCTATACCATTCTATGACACATGAAATGAATTCTTATACAATGTTCAGGTTAATGCTGAAAAGTGTCATGCCAAAAAAAAAAAAAGAGATTAATTAAAACTATAGTCTCACATTGCAAGGTCTATATAGTCTATAGTCTTAAATATACTTTAAAGGGGTCATATGATGCGATTTCTATTTTTCCTTTTCTTTAGTGTGTTATGTAGAAATTTGTGCATGTATAAGATCTGTAAAACTAAGGACATTATGTACTGTCTTTACATTTATGTTGAGAGCTGAAGCTCACGATTATGGAAAGGGGTGTTACATTTCAGACGCTTGCTTGTGGTGTTCGGCCAATCACAATGCACTGGGTCAGCTGGCCAATCAGAGCAGACTGCGCTTGTCAAAGGAGGGGGCGGGGCATAGAGGAACTACAATAATGTACAGTATTTGAAAAATAATGTGTTTTTTGAACATTAAAGCATGTCAACATATTCTGTTACACCAAATACACCAAATAATGATCTTTAAAATAGCATCATATGACCCCTTTAAAATCAAACTATCATAACAGTGTAATTTTATCAGTTGACTGACTGATCAGTTTTGCCGATTAATCGACACTGATAACAGATTGCTGGTACATCCAATAACCGATTGCTGGAACAACTGGTTATTGACTAAAATCTATGCCAATAGTTTTTCCGGGTTGCGTCTGTTGACATGGTGCCGGTAAATTGCAGAGCTGGTGCAAACATATCCACATTGCCATTATCAGATTCTTTCTTTGCTTTCTCGTTGCTTGCTGATGCTTTCTCAAAGCTGTCATTTTTGTTGTTTACACTTTGTTATTGCAATGAAAGCATGCAGCACATATTTAAGGCTGCAAAGGTACTTTTTTTTTTACTTCTATGCAAAGAATGAAAAACAACTTCGACAAACAAAATTGAAGTAAAAATATAAAAAAATACTATATTATAGTACAGTATATTATGTTGTGAAAATGTATCTTTAATTTAAAGCAACCTTTCCCGAACCATTTCGAAAAGGACATGAAAAATGATTCGCAAGACTGACTAAATGATTGAAACTGCTAACCCTCCACTCACAAGCACTCACAAGTTTTGTGAATCTTTTTGAATGACTCACAAGAACCAGTTAACAACAGTGTTGTTATTGTTTACAAAAACTAAAACTAAATATTACAACCATCTTCATAAATTGAAATATAAATTAAATAAAATGCAATATAAATGTAAGATGAAATAAAAACTTAAATGAAAATTACATTTCATTAACTAAAATAAAATAAGTTTAAATTGAAATACTAAAATTGTGAAAACTAAAACTGAAATAAAAATGAAGCTAAACAGAAACTTAAAAATTTAAATAAAAACTGAAACTAATTCAAAATATTTGTAAATACTCTAATAATGTATAAATAACACTAAAATAACACAGATTCATAAGATTTGTGACACAGGCATTAGACTTTGTTTTCATTTCTGCAGGTAACACTGGCATACATTCTAAAAACACCAACAGTCTGACAAAAATGGATATGGACACTCAAAGTTTTGCAGAATGTCACAAATTCTTGTTTGCTGTAAGGAGAAAAATGCAAAAGCATTGTAAAATAATGTGTCTCACATGATAGTACTGCTTTGGTCTTTCTGAAGTCTACTGTCTACTGAAAGAGCACCCCAATTGATTTCTTATAAAGAATATCTTGGATTTCAATAATAGCACTCGTGCATTTACGGTGTGAGTCAAGGACTAGGAGAATTGGGCAGTCAGAATGTGTAGTCAATTACTCTGTTGACATTTAAAATGAAGAAAGGGGTCTTAATCATTTCCATTATTCTCCACCCTCAGGATGCCAGAAACCTCTGCCAAGGGGCGTGCAGCCCTCTGAATGCCCTTGTGAAACAAAAGCTGGCTTTTCTGCATGCCTCAGAACACACAGAATCTGTGTAATAATTTCATGAGAAATTTTGTTGTTGTTCATAAGAAAGCCTGCATCTCCCTCATCATTCAAATGACAGAATGAGATCTATAATGAAAGGGAGGCACAGCTGGCATCCCAAGATTAAGCCAATATATACGCCACCATGGCAACATCTGTTTTTTTTTTTTTTTAAATGAATGATCGTAGGAGTGCTATAGAGACAGAGCTGCACTTTGACAATGGTACAAAAATAGTATGTCTCAATCCTCTAAATCAGAGGTTCTGAACTCTGGCCCTCGAGATCCACTTTCCTGCAGAGTTTAGCTCCAACCTTGATCAAACTCACCTGCTTGTAACTTTCTAGCAATCCTGAAGACCTTGATTAGCTTGCTCATGTGTGTTTGATTAGGGTTGGAGCTAAACTCTGCAGGAAAGTGGACCTCGAGGGCCAGAGTTGAGGACCCCTGCTCTAAATATTCCCTTCTAGTGTCTGAATTGATCGATTTAACAATGAAAACCTGTTCATCCTGTTTTACGGCTAAATTTCCACCATGTGAACTCTAACTCTCAGGCCTTTCAAGATGAAGATGAGTTTGTTTCTTTAAGTTTTATTAGCTGTTGAACTCTCATTCTGACGGCACCCATTCACTGCAGAGGATCCACTGGTGCGCAAGTGATGTAATGCTAAATTTCTCCAAATCTGTTCTGACATCTTGGATGGCCTGAGGGTGAATAAATCAGAATTGTTTTATTTTTTTTGATGAATTATCCCTTTAAACCACTACAATCAAATATATATCCATAAATGCACATCTTCCAAACTCAAAATCACAAAAGATTAAAATTGTCAATTCAAATAAATGCAGATAGAAGCAATACTTCATTTCAAATAATGGGGAAAACAGATCAGCTGACATGTCAATTCCGGTGTGGAGACACGTGTATATTCAAATAATAAGATGACATCTTTACACACCTCATTTTATGGGGTATTTAACACTGATATTAATCATTAAGCTTGATGATAATGAATAAAGGCAAGGCCCATTTTCTTTTATGTAGAAGTACATATCCATAACGATATGCTGTCTTTGGCAATTGCATGAAGAGATCTCACAAAGGGGGCAATGTAGCAAAGATTAAAGCAGCGGCCATTCATTATCACACAAGTCTCATTAACTCTATACAGTGAGGCTGCTGAAGCAGAAATCTTGAACCTATATAACAAATATTTGGAAAGGCATACAGCACTTTAAAATAAAAATTTTAATTTGTCCAATTACAGAGCTTACACCAATACATCTGTTAAGTCAAATAATACAGACAATCAATCTAAGGTGTTTCAACCGACATTGGCCAGCTAACCCAAAATTTTCAAATTTAAACAAACAAAAACTGAACTAACATGCTGATACCTAAAACACATCTGTATCCATGTCACACTGAAGCAGATGCACAGTGACTAGACATTTCAGGAGAATGTATCTTTAATCTACACGTAATCTTAAGGCTGTCAGGTTGAACAATTTAAATAAACTATTAAAGCCTTGGCTCATAGCAAGCCCTTAGTAGGAGGAGCAATGTAATAATGGAGACAGATGTAAAAGTTAAACGCAACACAGCGAACATTGCTCTCCAAACTATACATTTTGACTAAAACTGACTGGATCACACATGTTGATTAGAAATGTATGTATTTAAATGTTAAGACATTCTGTACAAAGCAACACTATTTTTGGAGTTGTCAAAGAAATCTGTATTTCTTTGCGTAATATTTTATTATAAACATCATATCTGGTGGTATCTGGTCATTATCCCACAACTTAAGAGGTTGAAACTGAACTGCTGAAACTGTTTTTTTTTTAATAGCCAAATTCAGTTTTTCTTATTTATTATTATCACTAAATTGGTTCTTTTCAAAATCAAAAACCAAGAAACACACCAAGAAAGTATCACTTCTGAGGGTCTTAGAAAACAGCATCAATGGCAAAAAGGTGACTCAATTCAGACTCACTGCCACTGTAATTGTCTTGTCAATGTAAGAGCCCCTCATTGAGCCCATTTTCCTGCTGTGGCCATCTGGTGAGATGACCCATCTCTCCACCTCCCCTCTGCTGGAAGTGTCACTTCCTGGTCAAGAAACAGGTTCAGCTGGCAAACATTCACTTCTCGTCTACACACAACATTTGATAGCTAACTGCAGCACTCAGGTATGTTAGTTCGGTACGACATTCGCAGTTTTTTTTTTTTACATTTCAATACCGACTGTTACCGTAATCAGTACTTTTGACAACACTAGTATGAATGAAACAGACATTACATGTGTTTATAGCAATCAATAATGGCCAATCCATCCTATTTTGGGTAAAAATAGAAAAAATAATACTTCTCTCAAAATACATTTTTGATATATAGGCCTAATCCATGTCTTTCTCCAGTGTACAGAAGTGTACAGGAGTTTTCTGTTGTTAATTAGATTTAAAAATCACATTTTAAAAATCATAAAAAACACTCTGATGTGCCACACCATCAGAACCGAACCCAACCGAAAACCGTGTTTAAAAAAAAAATGAGGAATGTATTGAACCGTGGGCTAACTGTTTTGTTGCACGCACGCACGCACGCACGCACGCACACACACACACACACACACACATACATATATATATATATAGTGCTTACCGGTGTATATACACTTTCCAGGTAATCAGTAGGCCTATATACCGGAGACTACTATTCTGGCAGGTAACAAAACGCAAATAATTATTTTATCCAAAAACAAATTAAGAATAGTTCACCCAGTAATGAAAATTTGTTGAGAAAGCAATATTATGGATAGAGGAAGAAATTATTTGAAGTTAAAAACATCTTGATGGATTTGTTTATTGTAAACACGCAGCTTTTCACATCATAAGATGTAAATTGATGGACTGGATTCATTGGTGAGCAAGTGATGTAATGCTAAATTTCTCCAAATCTGTTCCGATGAAGAAACAAACTCAATACTTTCCGTACCCACTGTATTTATTAGGGATGTTCATTTTAACCGTTTAACTGGTTAACCGACCGTAAGAATTTTTACCGATTAATACAATCAGTTAAACAGTTTAAAAAGTCATTTAAATATTTATTTGTTCAGTAATTTATCAAAATAGGCCTATTTAAAAAAGTTTGCTGCATGGTTAAAATACGCTACGCGTATTTAAAACAAATGTGTTTTTTAGGGGGAAAAAGCATAAGTCGCATATAAGTCGCATTTTATTATTTCATTCAGAAATAGGTCTAATGCCGCGTGAAATGTTTACAAACATTATAATAAACACTGTAAACATAGCTAGGCTATTTTAGTTCCCCTCACTCCACAACAAATCCTTTCAATTAACAGTATTTAGAAAAGAACAAGAATTAAAAATATAAGAAGCTATAGCAATATAAACGACAAGCCAAAATGAATTAATTTAGGGCAGAACGAAACTGAAACCAACTTGGGTCTCTCATTCCACACAAAATCAAATGTTTTCGTATTCGCGATGTATTTGAATGGCAAATTATTATTTATTATGTAGCCTAGGCTTCACTCGCATTCCAATGTCCATGTAAAACAAAATGTTTTGCATAACATCATGGCGGTGCGGTGATAACACTTAATGGCACAGATTTTACTCCCCATATGTTTGACTGACTGTATTTTATTATGATAACGAACAGGCTGCATTGTCAAGGTAGCAATGCTTAACTGTGCGCGCACACTAAACACACAGGCTGTTTGTCCTTCAGACAGAAGAGTTTGAGTTTCTCACTGTGTAAACTGCAGATCTCCTCAGATCCTGATGAATGCCTCTCATTTCTGTCCTTCAGGAACGACTCACACAGGTTTTTTAACACGCGATTACATGGAGGATCATCTCTTGAGGACCTTCTTCTGCAGACAGGACACTCCTGAGTTACCTTGGTTCTCCAGAACTGTTGAAGACACTCTTTACAGTCACTGTGACTACATGATAAAACAACAGGATCCTTGAAGATTTCATAACACACGGGACAAGAAAAATCATCTGCAGATAGTGAATCCATTTTCACTCTTTGAGCTTCCGCTATCTAAACTTTACTTTCACTTTCTGATTTATAGTTAAAAAAAATGTTGTTATCCACAAGGTCAACAAATAGCTGCTGTCTGTTCAAAAAACAAACAAACAAAACTTTTCTAAAAAATCCTTCTCAAAAATGTTTCCAATTGTTCTCCATTGATTATTGATTATGCTATGCTTTTGTCGAGACACTGAGAAAAGAGTCAAACAGGAAATGAGAAACACCAAGTCAGTCTCTTCCTGGTACGTGCTGTAAGAGAGTGCGGTTTCCACATCCTGTTCATCTTGCATGTTTGTGTCTTGTGTTGCTTGACAATTTGGCTGCCTTATTTGACTTGATGATTTAAAATATTAATGATTGTCTGTCATCAAACATCTTATCTTAAAATGCACCTTGATTCCACATCAGCTTCACGATGCAAATGAGCTGCATATTCCCACCCTGTCTCCAGAAGAGAGCATATACATCTCTTTGCTTTGCATACCTACAGCAATAAACACCCGGTAGAAGAAGCAACATGACAGAGCGAGAGAACCGGGTTCAGCCGTACATATGGGAAGCCAAATGCACTGAAAGTGGGACGAAACAGCACAACGTTACAGTGCTCGGTCCACGCTGACCTGTCATCGGCGCAGCTCAATGGACCGAACAGTGCGGTGCTTCCATTAAAAAGATAGGTAGCACAAATCGATAGCGAAAAATGCTACCTATCACATTGTGCTACCAGCATCTTATTCATGTGGTTTGAGGCTTTTTTTAATGTCTATACCTACCCCTACCCTAAACCTACCCCTCCATATCTACCCTTACCCTAAACTTACCCTTACAACAATGCAAATATATTTTAGGTAGCACAATCTGATAGGTAGCATGTCTCACGGAGCTGGTGGATGTTGGAGACCTTGAGAGGCTCAATAGGGTTTAGGTCTGGAGACATGCTTGGCCAATCCGTCACCTTTACCCTCAGCTTCTTTAGCAAGGCAGTGGTCGTCTTGGAGGTGTGTTTGGGGTCGTTATCATGTTGGAATACTGCCCTGCGGCCCAGTCTCCGAAGGGAGGGGATCATGCTCTGCTTCAGTATGTCACAGTACATGTTGGCA
>NW_015552545.1:1415410-1419832 GCF_001515605.1 Sinocyclocheilus anshuiensis
TACTAACATAACACTAAGCCAAACACTGTATATACACAGTATATCAGTGGCGTTCCATCCATATAAACTGCGAATGCTCCGCATACCTAGGCCATTTGAGAGAATATGTTCACGGGATAATTCATATAAACATGATGGAAAGTTGATCCCTTGTCATTTGAAATGTAACTTAAAGCTTAAAGAGTTAGGAATAAGTACGTACAATGATTTATTTGCCAAACAGCAGTAATTTTCTTTAAATCTACTAGTTGCTGTTGTTTCCGGGCGAGCGGATTCTCTGCAGCTTTCTCGCCTCCGCTCTGTTGCTGTGACTCATCAGGATTGTAGCGCATTCTCAGTGATTTGCTGGTCTGCGGCAGATTTAATGCACGAGGTAAGCTGTTCGCGAAGTGCTCGCCCAAGCGGAAAAATGCGCTGTTGCTGCCAGATCTCGATTGCCAAAAATTACATTGTGTTTGATGCAAAACCAACTTAACTAAATAAAAAAAACACTAACTGTATATTTTTATTTTCTCAAGAAAAGCAAATTTTAAACATCCACTGAATAACTTACATTTTTGGTCATAGACAACGTATGTTGAAGATATACATTATTGTCAACGTTATTGCCTAAGCCAGTGGTTCTCAAACCTGTCCTGGAGTACCCCCAGCCCTGCACATTTTGTATGTCTTCCTCATCTATCACACCTGATTCAACTAATCAGCTCATTAGTGGAGACTAGTGATGGGAAGTTCGGAATATTTTACAGACTCGGATCTTTGAGTCTCGTTCAGCAAAATTAACGAATCTTTTTTCGAGTCATTTCGTTCATTTCATTCATTTTAGCAAAATATAATTAAATGCACGAGGTAAGCTGGCCGCCAAGCGCTCGCCCAAGCGGAAAAATGTGCTGTTGCTCTCAGATCTCGATTGACCGGTTAAAAAAAAGTCACCGCACGCCACTGATTATATATATATATATATATATATATATTCCATCTAAGCTAACAACACTTAAGAAGACCTCTGTGTTACATCCTCCCAATACAGTCCTTAGATCCTCTAAATCTAATAGAATGTAAAAAAATGTAACCTACCTGATATCCAATCATCCTGACTCTGCTGGATATAATCTGACAAAACTGAATCAGAAAAAAAAAGATTAATCAAATACTCTTATGCTTTAGCAGTTGAGAAGTGTGATGGTGATAAACCGTTTCAGAGCTCTAGAGAAAATAACAGCTCAATTGACCCGTCTATGGCTAAATAAAGTAACCATGTGTATGTGCTGAGTGTAAAGGGGACTTGTGATTCATTAAAGCAGTCAACCTTTCTGCAGTGATTATGGGAGAAAGTGCTGTGGTACTCTCAACGTTTCCCCCTGCTGCCTTTTAAAACACGTGTAAACGAGGGCGTAGATGTGCTAGAAAATGTTAATTCAACCTTATTATTACACACCTGAAATAGTCTACCATCTCAGTTTTAGACTTCTGAAAGAGAGCCAAATAAGCTGTCGTACACCTAGAAATGAACAAACCAATGAAATTACCACAGTTCGTAATGTTGGTGTAAAGCAAAGCAAAGACAGACAGAGTGGAAGGAAGATGCGAGGAAGAAATATGAAATAAACTCAGCAGGATATTTTGTAACGCTCTATAATTTATTTTCTCCAGCCCCTGGTTCTCCCTTCCCTCAGGCTACCTGCCTGCTCCATCTCACAGCAGACCAGCATTGCAAATAACAGACTCCTTCAGTTCCACTGAGGCTGATAGTAATCCTACACATTCACGCACAGCTTCAGATGTCGCCAATCTGATAGTGAATGGCATTACTGCCACTGCCATTGTGCACACATGGCCTCATCACAGCCTCAATGGCATCCTACTCTGCCTCGGATCAGACCGATCCACAAACTCTATTCTCAAACATCTTGACCTGCCATTTAATCTTGACTCTAATCGTAACGCCGAAAAAAGAAAAAGAAAACAAACAATATGTTGTGGTTAAGCTTCATCCTGTGGTATATTTAGTGAGTGTCCAAAGACTCAACAGCGTTTCTTTTAAAATATATATTCCTTGAACAGCCTCTGAAAAATAAAAATAAAGAAAGGAATTGAAAAGACTTTAGAGGTTATCACTAGGAACAAATGAGAGACAGATTTTATTAGAGCCTGGATAAAGAACAGTGTCCTACTGAATTTTCTTAAAGGGTTAGTTCACCCAAAAATGAAAATTCTATCATTAATTACTCACTCTCATGTTGTTCCAAACCCATAAGACCTCCGTTCATCTTCGGAACACAAATTAAGATATTTTTGAAGGAATCTGAGAGCTCTCTGACCCTCCCATAGACAGCAAGGGTCCTTACATGATCAAGGTCCAGACCAGAAACATAACAAGGAGATCCGTAAAATAATACATGTGACATCAGGGGTTCAACCGTAATTTTACGAAGCTACGAGGATACTTTTTGTAAGCAAAAGAAGAAAAAAAACACGACTTTATTCAAATTCGTCTCCTGTAGCGCCATTTTGGAGAATATCCACTGACACAGAATAGCGTACGCTGTTTGCGTTCAGCCCAAAATGTAAATTATGTCTTCAATAGCTCAGCCAAATGTTGTTTTGAACCTGTAACCCTTCCATGGAGCACAAAATGTGAAATTCTGAAGTTATTTTTTATTTGGAATATTGTGCACAAGTCATTTCTACCACTTTTATGATACTTTAATGGATACAGCTCACAGCTAAAGCAAAATACAATAAGAATGACTTATTAACATTATTGCATTCAGTGCCTACTTTTTAAAACTCGGTTTCACCTTCTCAGTCCAGGAGAATGGAATGCTAAAAAAATTGCTTCAACAGGAAAAATGTATGACCTAAAGCAATGGCTGCACGAGTCATCCAAATTAGATTCATTATCAACACATAAAAGGATGATTGGTTTTAATAAAATAACTTGTTGGGCAACCATTACCCTAAGCTGTGCTGAGCAATGAGAGGGACAGGAACAGAGCAGGAATTGGAAAGTTAAATAGAAAAAGCTTTTAAAACTATTTTGGGAGTTATATAGATTTTTTAAATTACTCTCAGATTCTAAAATTCAGACAACTTATTAGGAAGAACATACAATCCTGCAGAAATCAAAGGATAAAATTTCAGCTTTATGTTAAAATACTTTGACTTTTCCCAGCTTACCTTCGGCATAAAATGAAAATTTGCCCTCTATTTTGTAAATGCATGTTTATATCTTACAATGAATGATTCATTCACATTGTTTTTTCCCTTTTTTTTTTTACCTCAACGTTTAATCAAAATGAACTCAATCTTCCGATGAAAAGGATAGACTCTGGTGACATGATGGATTTCATTAAATTAGTTTAAATCCCGCTTCTTTCTTACAATCGACTACAAGCTTGTATTGAATTTAGAGTGCAATACTTGCATCTCAAAATCCAACCAACTGATGGATAGAACCAAGTCCCCACCCTACACCTACATTTTTTATTAAAATAGGGCAGGACTCGTTGTTGTCCAACCAAGAAAAGGGAAACCTGTTTAAAAAAAAGTCATTACTCAAGCAATTCCATTAATTTGGTGGCGCAAAAAAATGACAAGCTTTAACATTTGGCCCAATTCTGCTCTTTATACCTTTCTTCATGACTTCTTACATACATTATTCATGACTTACCATGCTATCCTAAAATAGCTCATTGATTTTAAGACCACAGAGTATTTCCATCTTGTGTCACAGTCCTCCTTGGGAGAGGACTAGCTGCTCGTTAAAGCAGCTAGGCTAGTTCTGTGCTATCACCTTCATTAGCAATTGGGGCCAGAATAATGAGTCTGTGTCTGTAAAGAAATAATTAAAAAGCCAAAGGACTGATTAGCAATGAATACATATAGCCTATTCAGGAAACGTGTCAGTGAAACATTGTATAATAGGCTGTTTCCAGGCAACACACCGCTGTGCCGCTCAACAATGAGTTCTGTGCTTGTAGCACGTTTAGCTTTGAACGTTTCATTCAACCTGTAAGTCTCCACTGCAACCAGGCAAGCCAGCATCTAATGATTTGACCATATTTCAAAGGCAGTAAGTACATGAGTGAATGTCTCATAGCTCTATGATTGGTCTATTGCTACATGCTACTATTAGCAACTTAGCAACTGCATGTTGGGTACAAAAAGCATGCATCTTTTGCATAATCTTTCCCTGAGGCAAACCTGCAGGATATCACTTACTATGTGCTTCAAAGAGCTATTGGAAACAGTAACACTGCATTCTTACAAGCTGGCAGGTGTCTACATTTATATTTATGTGAACAGATGGGATAAAACTATTTTTTTTTTAATTATTAAAAAAGAAAAGGATATGGCTTGTCTGTTTCATCTGAATATATTTACATATGCTCTCATTCAAAGCACAAAGAGGTCTATATA
>NW_015552545.1:1419973-1432615 GCF_001515605.1 Sinocyclocheilus anshuiensis
GATAACATGGGCGTTTGAGAGCATTTTTCAAGCACAATGTTTCCAGATGAACCATGTCATTTGATGTGCGCCGCTGACAGGAATATCTCATTGATGCTAATTTCTAGCAGTGCAGCTTGATCTGCAAAGTAACAAATCCATTAAACAGGAGGAGTTCACTCCAGTCCACAGAGTATACAATTCTCTGGAATGTCTACTGAAAGACCACAGTAATGGACTTAAGACTATATGCTTGATGCCAATCTGTCCTTGACTCATTGCCCTTGTGTCTTTCTTTGTCATGATGCTGGCAGGCCAAATGTCAGTCTAGTATTCGGTAGCAGAGGTTACCTGGAACAGGCAGGGTACCAGCTGCAGAAAAGACTGCTCAATTGTGACTGACCTGTCAAAACTAACTGTGTAGGATAACCATCTGCGCTTGTCTTATAATAGTTTTTTTAAAGGAATAGTCTGGGTTTAATACAAGTTAATTTCAATCAAGGGGGGTGGGTACAATGCTTCATTGGCATGGCAACACAACACTATAAACCTAAAAACATCTAAAAAAAATTAAACTGCTTTATAGCTCAAATAATACACAAGTTTTAATAAAACGACGAATGAAAGTGCTTCACCATATATATATATATATATATATATATATATATATATATATATGTGTGTGTGTGTGTGTGTGTGTGATACAGTTTGTACAGTATAAAAACCATTACGCCTATGGAATGTCCCCATAAAACATGGAAACACAACATGTGTGTGTGTGTGTGTGTGTGTGTGTGTGTAAATACAAAACCTCAAAATAATATATATAAAATCAGCTAACCACTAATCAACAGAACTTCCAACTAAATAATATGATACACACAGTATATATGCATATAGTACCACATCAGTTTAGGGCTGGGCGATATGACAATATTATCGTTTATTAGTGGTTCAACGGATCACAAATCTCACGGTACGGATCACATTACGGTTTCTGACCCATGGATCGGATCATTTTTCGGATCAGCAAGAAAAGAAAACTTTCAATTTAACTTGCTTTCCATTTATTACTTAAAGCGAAGTACTTCTTTGATACCACAGCAAATACTACTAGATTAACTAAGAAAGTTTAAACATGATTAAAGAGACAAGAGAACAGCCAGTAAAAATAAGAACAAATACACAAATTACAAGCATAGATAAATACAAAAGAATATGTTACAAATAAAATAAGGTTGGTAGTATTCAAATACAGAAATTTTGTAATTAGGGAAAATAACACTGCAGAGTGTCCACTGTATAAATTAAATATAGATTTTTATCACAGCTGTTTTGTTGTTTGATGATCATTAATGACAGCAGCAGTATTTATAGGCCGCTGTCCCTTTAAGACCTGATGCACGGATCCGATATAATGATACACATCACATCCGATTTCTTTCTCAGCTGTTTTCATTCACTTGAGACATAACTGACTGCGTTTACCTGAATGATTGTCGAGATGGGTATTTTGTCATAATTTTATGTGTATGTGTCTGTTCAGAGGATTCAGAAGAGGATTCAGCTCGGTGTTTGCGCGCCATCTGAAACGTACGGATCACGGATCAACTACGATCCGTTTAACCACTATCGTTTACCGACGATGTCTCGTAAGTATCGCGATGTCGATGTCAACAGTCAGGTAACAGACGATTATTGACATTTTCGGAAACAATATGACAAATGATAAACCTAATTTGCAAAAGATATTTTACATAGCCCCATAGTCACCATACAGGTCTTTTTGCATGCAAGAATGAAATAATTTAGCTGGAGGGTTGGGAATCGAAAAGCTATTCCACATTCGGATAGATGCGGAAGGTCAGGAATCAAATTACTTGTTATGAAATTACATTTTGATTCTGCTTCTCGATTCCTGTTTGCGCATTTATTGTGATTTCAAATGATTCAACTGCAAGAAGACGAAATAGAACTCACTTCTGTACTTGCGCGCTGTTTTCTCCACACACACGCAAAGCGCATGCACATATATACGCGAACACTGGACTGAGCTCACTTTCTCGCATTTTTACACATTCGAATAGACAAATAAACAGAATTATATCAAAATATCCCATAAATACAATCGGTTATGTCTTAAGAACGTAAAGAGTTGAGACAGGAAACGAGGGTGTATTGGATGCGTGCATTGACAGCAGCCGCTGCCGCCAGTCATTAATGTTCAAAGAACAAAAGAAAAGAAAATCCCTCACTGATCTTGACTGAATCACTTTTGTAACCTCAGTTTATATTTTATTTGCCTGTTGTTCAGTGCTGACTGAACAGCGCTAATAGCAACGTGCATCTGTGTATGCGATTATTTTGGAGATGCGTTCCAATATAATTTATCCTTATTTAGGGTATAGGCCTATTCTATTTTGATCTGCAGTTTAATAAAAGTTAAACAGAAAAAATACAAATAGTAGTACTGCATGTGTTTCTGAATATTTATTTAAACAGACTGTATAATGATGAAAAACCACAAACATGAGCTTTAATTAAAATACGTAAATTCCTTCAGCGCACATTTCAGTGCAATATTTTTAAACAGTGTATACAATATAATTATGTTTTATTAAGCTGAGATATAGCACTATAAATTCTTAATTCATTTGGGTCCCACTTTATATTAAGTGGCCTTAACTACTATGTACTTACATCGAAAATAAGTACAATGTACTTATTGTGTTCATATTGTATTGCAAAACACTTCTGCTGCTATTGAGGTGGGATATGGGTAAGGTTAGGGACAGGTTTGGTGGTATGGGTAGGTTTAAGGGTGGGCTAAGGTGTAAGGGATGGGTCATCATTGTAAATATGCAGGTATTCTTAAAATATAAGTACAATGTAAAAACATGTATGTACACAATAAGTGCATTGTACCAAATGATTAATTCAAATGTAAGTACATAGTTGTTAAGGCCACTTAATATAAAGTGGGTCCTTCATTTGCAACAAAACTATAAAGTTTTGTTGCAAACGGATGAAGACATTAGTATTCTCAGCTCGCCCCTCAACATGCATGCGTTTGGAGTTTCGGCAGCCCAACACTGAATATTATATTGTGGGCGTTGTATTTTGATTAATAAAATAAAAATTATAAAAATTACAATACAAAAATGAAATTTAAATTACCCTGCTTCTAAATAAATAGAGCAGTTATTTTTATTTAGTTAAAAATGGGCCAAAAGAGACCTCCGAACTAGTAGGCTACCAGAAAGGAAAAAAAAAAAACCTTAATGTTTTTGCTCAGAATTAGTTTTTAATCCCTGCATGATTTTAGTCATACATGATAAATATCAAAAAGAAAGAGTAACATCAGAAGGCAATAGGCATATTTTATTCAAGAAATTACTATACGACATCAACATGCATTTATCATTCATACAATCGCCGCCAGAATGTCCAACTTCACCATGATGAACTAAAAACTGGGTTCTATTATTTTTCCTCAACAGTTCTCCTCACAACATGAAATTCATTTCAAACTCAAATTTGATAAGAACAGAGTGGAAAATATTAGCAACACCAAAATAACAGCAAAGCTAATGTTTTCTGTTAGTTTAAGCACAAACTAAGAAAAGTAAAACCAAACTTTGTGGCAATAATTAAGACCAAACTGAACATGGTGTGTGTTTATGGTGCATGTCGGCAATGTTGTCGATATATTGCGGTATTTTTTAAGGCGATTATCGATAAGATATTTTTGACATATCACCCAGCCCTACATCAGTTATCACCAAAATTTAGATTTTTTTAAATTTATTGGTATTCATTCCTCATGCTCGCTGAACCACTATTTCACAGATTGCAATAATGATCCAATCCTAAACTCTTTAGTATTTGCTTATTTAAATCCAAATGGCGACTTCTTTTCTTTCTTCTACTTTTTAATTTTTTTTGGCCAGGCAGTGTACATATGTCCACTAGTAATAACACTGTTAAATGTAATGATTAGCAAATCTCAAAATGAGATGTCATAGAGAGACTAGTGTTCTATGAACATTGCCTTTTTTAATCGACCCTATAAAGGCATCTCTCTGGGCAAGTCAATTTTCAGCCTGAGGGAGTGTGAAAGACAGCTGCTAAGCTATCAAAGTAAAGCAAGCTAGCACGTTTCCATTCAATTCTCATCCTACTGCTTCAAAAGACTTAAACATAGTCCTGGACACTGAGTGTTACCAGCACATTGTTTTGTCTCCTGCAATGGGACTACTGCCCTACATGCGACCTATTAGTGCGAGGCCTGGAGAAAGTAGAGTACTCAGCGGGGCAGGCCTGGGGCAGGTGTATGTGTGTGTGTTTCAACAATACAGCAATGAGAGAATGAGAAAGGGGGTTGATGTGCTAGACTGTGAGAACGTGCAGAGGTGTTGGTGAAACTCGAATGGGGATACTCGCTGTTGGGGATTTGAGCCAACTGTTCAATTTCATCAATTTCAGCAGAGCAATTTTTGCTTTAATGATGTACAAAATGGTTTAGCTTGTTGAAATACTGTATATTAACCTAATATTTTACAAATAATACAAAAATAATTTCAAATAATACAAATAAAATGCACTGAAATGTAACATTTTTCATTTTACACCAAATAAATATATCTGCACAATATATCTGTGCCATATCAGTTACTGGCCAATATAAATTTTTTTATTTTTTTTTAATGGTGTTCTTTTGAACTTTCTATTTACTAAAGAATCCTAAAAAAACGTGTAATGGTTTCCACAAAAATGTTAAAGGGGTCCTATTATGCTTTTTCACTTTTTCAACTTTAGTTAGTCTGTAATGTTGCTGTTTGAGCATAAAAAAGATCTGCAAAGTTACAAAGCTCAAAGTCCAATTCAAAAGGAGATATTTTATTTAACAGAAATCACTTTTCAAAAACTACAACGAACGACTCGTTTGGACTACAACACATATTTTCCGGGATTTGTGATATCACAAATATCGACGAATGGGACGAGACCTGGTTGAGCTGCACTAGAGAAGGCAACGAGTATGTGTCGGAGACACTATGTCGGAGACACGCTAGCTTTCCCAAGGCAGACAAACTTAGAGTGGTTACAATCATCCCGGTTTAAATTGCGCTCAAATAGATTTGATTTTAAAGCAAAATGTACACTGAAGCTCGCAGGCGGCTATGGTAAGGGGCATGACATTTCCTGACCAGGCGCCCAGTGGTGCCAATCACAACACACACTGGCCCAGCTAACCAATCACAGCACATTTCGTATTTCAGAAGGCGGGCCTTCATTTTAAACAGGAACTATTCGAGCCGTTCATGCCAGACTGGGGAGAGAGGTGTAATGTAAAATATGTGAAAAACAATTTGTTTTTCGAACAACCTAGTATGAGAGCCTGTTCTAGTACACCCCCAAAACAAAATCAAGACTTTGTAAAACAGCATAATAGGACCCCTTTTTAAGCATCACAGCTGATTTTAGCATTGATAATAATAAGAAATGTTTTTGAGCACCAAATCTGCATATTAGAATGATTTCTGAAGCATCATGTGACACTAAAAACTGGAGCAATGGCTGCTGAAGATTCAGCTTTGCCATCACAGGAGTAAATTACATTTTAAAATATACTGAAAAAAAAAAAGAAAATTGTAATAATATTTCACAATATTTCTGTTTTTACTGTAGTTTTTTTTTTTTTTTTTTTTTAAAAAATGACTTCAAAATTGGTAAAGAGGATGCAGTTCTAACAGAAATTAGTGATTTGTTCCATAGACTAGGACCAGCAACATAAGCATTGTGCTTTGGTACTTTTAATATGAAACAAAGTCTCGGAGTTCAAATTTTGTCCATTGTATTGCAGTATTTAAACAATAAATGCAGTTTTGGCGCTTTTTAATGGTGAGTGACAGATCGCTGGAGCGCCTCGATCAATAGACGCGGCAGCGCAGGACGCACGTTAACTAATAATCTCCTCCACATTAATACCAGTTTCAGCACAAAATAAACATAACTAAACATCCTAAGTTAAGTTAAAAGAAAGAGTACAACTTTACAATCCGTATCCTGTCTCATGTAATCGCTCAATCAGTGTTTCAGCCACGCAAAGACGTCAATAATGACTTGTAAACAATGTGTCATGTAACGTCACATTTAGAAAAAACATATACGGTGACCATAAACTCATTAGTTAGATAGAAAAATAAACTGTAGAGAGGGGCATTTTGCTAAAAAGATGCACCATATAACATATTCATTATAATTTTTACTGTTCTTCAATGTTTAATTTATATTTGAATAAATCCATACATTTTTTATGACACCATTTAAATGTTTATATAAAAAAAAATAACGAAATGAAGTAGAAATATTATGTAATTGTAACTTTATTATTTAAAAAACTTAATTAAGTGTAATTTTAGCAGTTGTATAGCCTACAAATCAGTCAGTTTTAACCTTCAATATTATAGTAATGTAGTACCAACTGACTCTTATGTATATTTTTATTCCTTGAAAATTTGGCAAGTACTGTACCTGATATATGTCGAAAATAACTGATATTGAATCGAATCGGTAATCGAATCGAGCTTATAAATGAGAATCGAATCCAATCATAAAATTTGTGTCAAAACCCAGCCCTTCTTATCTCAAACGTTTGAATGATACTGCGTCTTGGCTTAGTTAAATTTGATATTTAATTTTCTATTTTCCATATTTTTACACTTGAATTACTTTTGCTTTCATCTAAAAGTTTAATTCATCAATAGCCTACTGTTAAAAGCAAATCTAAAAGTAAATATGCATTTAAAAATATTTTTTATTATTTTAATTTAAAAAATAGAACATTTTAATACCAGTGCATGCCTATTCTACATATTCACGTATTACAGTACGTGTCATACATATAAGAATATCCATACATGCTAATCACATGGAACATTGAGTTTTAATGATTCACCTCCTTTTGAGTGACGTAACAGCAGTGCTATACAAGGCACAGCATTTTTCAGTGAATCATCCTTCCACCTCCGCAGCATAAATACCACCTGTTTCAGAGTGCAGAGGGCCTGCAAACCTCTGAAAATCACACAGCTATCCTCATTAAGATGCAAACTCCCAGTCTTGCAGCTAATTCTGCACCATATACTTACACCCTTCCTCCACAACATCCAGTGTTATTAGCATTATTTAAGGCACTGTGCTAAATAGAAGAGAAGAGAACTCAGACTGTCCTCAGCTGAATCATGAGGGACAGTTCTTTGAAGAAATACAAGCTTATATTTTCCAATAATTTGACATTAATCCGATCATAAATCTCCTCAGGCTGGAAGGATATATTTTTTTTTATCCCCATCAAAAAAAGTAGCTCTTGATTAAAGTGTATTAACAGGGGATAATTTAAAATATTGTTTCTTCTAAATGTGCACATTAGAGAGCCACTCAAATAAAAATAAAAAAGTCAAGCCTAAGTGAACTGCATTACAAGATTAAAACATTAACAATTTATAACAATCAGAGATCAGAGGGCATTTAGAACAGCAGTGCATATCAAGTTCTGCGAGCGGGGTTTCTAAACCTTGTGAAATAACTGCATAAAAGTGTGTCGGCTCAACTGGCTTGAGTAAAATGAGACTATCAAATCAAGAGTCAAATTCTGTTATGATGATCACCTCCTCACACACTGGCCTTCTTGTCCTCCGCCATCTCGCACATCATTCTGCGCCATTGTGTCTGACTAAACTCCACATAACTGATTTTGGTGGAACTGCTTAATGGCTAATAAAATGAACACAGCCTTAACGGTGAGGCAAATCATGGTCTGAAATTCAAGGTGCCCTTTGAGCGTATTATTTTACAGTGATCACTGCCTTTAATTGAGCTTTACGGAACACTTCCTAATTAGATTATTTCACTCCTATTACCAAACTAAGCCATCATCAAAGCATGCCCAGTGATACTAGTCTGGACAAGTGATACAGCTCAGCAGATGCAAGTCTTCCTGTTGGGATGGAAAACTGAGAAGAGACACCCAGGTGGGAATCTAATGATAACCATGTACTGCAAACTTCATGATCACATTGCTTTTTGAATGGTAAAATGTATTATTTTATATAAGTCTGTATATCCAGGTATATTTTAAATAAAAGCAAACCAGACGCTACTTCAAGCTTCACAGAAAAGCTGTTGAAAAATAAAATCACACTGTTCCAGGACACTTGACACAGTGGACTGACTCAGATCTAATAAATCTCTTATGCACCCACCTCCGCAGTTTGTCACTCTCTCTCTCCCAGTGAGAGAGTCTTGTGAGGGACACTGTCTTTCAGGATATAGCTTTCTGTCCTCCCCTAAGCATGACATCAAAACTAAATTACATTTATGTCAGACAGTAAGACGGTGACAGGCATAGACTTCTTTGTAGTTCAATAAACAACCAATTTATCAAAGTTTACATGTTGAAGAGGTTTAAATGCAGCCAGATTTGCGAGTACATTTAAGAGTACATTTTTTGTTTGTTGTTTTTATCTTTTCATTTAAAGTCCCCAACTTCCTGGCATGATCTTCAGTTTAACAATATAAAACTCTTGATCAATAGCAAAATCCCATGATGCTTCAAATATACTAGATACACTCTTAAAAATAAAGGTGCTTCACGATGCCATAGAAGAACCTTTTTGTCTAAATGGTTCCATAAAGAACCTTTAACATCTGAAGAACCTTTCTGTTTCACAAAAGGTTCTTTGTGGTGAAAGAAGGTTCTTCAGATTATAAAAAGGTAAGAAAGAGATGGTGATTTAAAGAACCTTTGACTGAATGCTTCTTTGTGGAACCAAAAATGGTTCTTCTATGGCATCGCTTGAAGAACCTTTTGAAGCACCTTTATTTTTAAGAGCCAAACCAAGATAAAGAAGGTAGAAAGAGATAATTAAATAAAAAATGAAATTCTGTCATCGTTTACTCCCCTGCATGTCATTCCAAACCTGTATGACTCTTTCTTCTAATCAAACAGTTTTGTAACCAAACTTCCATTGTATGGATAAAAAAAAAAAAGATACATTTTTCAAAATATCTTAATTTGTGTTCCACAAGTAAGTCATACACGTCTGGAACTAAATTAGAATTTTAATTTTTAGATGAACTTTCACTTGAATATTATTTATTTATTATTTATCTGTCCTTACAGTTATCATGCCATACATGTAATATTATTTATTTATTATGTAATATTATTTACTTATTATAACCGTCAAACTGAAGTGCATTCAAATCATGGCTATTATAATAAAAGTTGAGCCAAAGTCAGGCAAATATGTGGGCAAAATATTTCAATACAATAAAAAATAACAATAAAATAAAATTAGGAACTGGTGTAATTTCTTACTCAATAACCAGGTCAACTTGGCGAGTTAAGGAGAGACACCAATAAAACTCATATCATCTGTCATTTCAGCAGCTGTGTATGGTCTTACAGCACCAATACTTCCTCCCGCAACAGATGTTAGATGCAGGTGATTGCCAATAAATAAGCTTATTCGAAACAGACAATTCATCTAAAACATCTAATGTAGTCGAATTTGATTCTTCTTGATACATGTTGCTACCTGACTGTGTCACCGGTCTTTGTTCACTGTACATTCATAGAGACTGTAGCGCATCAGAGGCAGCAGAAATGAAGTGCTCAGCTATTTGAAACATCAACGTTACAATAAACGCGACAGGATTGACCGCGTCTGTGAAGCGGCACCACAGTGGCGTGGTGAATAAACGGATACCAGCAGAACACACGCGACGTGTTTCAGTCAATGCAATTTGCAACAATTGTGAACAAACCACAAACCGCATATCAGAATAATAAAACCTTACCTTAGAGGCTTTATCAGTCGCAATTCATAAAGACAGAGTGGTGAAGTAAATCCTCTGGCGTTTCTGAAATACAGACAGTGTATGGACGGGTGGTCGCTGAATATGATACTAGAGTCGGTCTGATCCGCACCTGACAGCGAGCCGTGGAGCTGCAGCGGAGGTACGTGTGCTGTTCAATGATGCCGGAGCACCGACAAAATGCGTCATGGAGTATGGCCAGTGGACTTTAGTGAGCTGATTCTGGGGCGGGGGGGATTTTAATCCTTTAAAATCTGAAATGTAGGCCTAATGTAAGGTTTGAAGTAACAATTGTCAGTTCTATTAATATTGCATACTTTTATACCTAATAATTTTAGCATGTATGTGTACATCTCTCATTCGATTAGCCTACTACAATATCATCATTATACCCGTTCTGATCAGTATCTGCATTAGTTAGGCCTATAGGTAGACTGCTAATACAACTCTAAATACATTGGCCTGGGAAATGACATTTGGATTTTAATCTGTGCACAATGCTGTTAAACCCTTGACATATTGGCTCATAAACCCATCAGCATAATACTCTAGCGTTGTTCTGGCACTCTAGTTAAGTGGTAATCCAAGCCAGGTTTTAGGTTTTGCCAACCGGATACGCTACATCACAAACCATCGTTGTATTACGTAGTCACAGCGCCTAACTTTAATTCCAAGAATCAAGCTGATAATTTTAGCATTCATCTTTTTTTATCCTTTAGTGTTGCAGCATAGAGTTATTGTCATCAATTACGTTACATGCAGACCAGATGTTTTAAAGCCTGAATTAACATTTTCTTTTGCAAAATGTAAAATTATATATTCCTATGGGATGAAATGCGGTTGACCACCATAATTCAGTTTGCCTAGCATGAATTAAAGTCAAGGCAAAATAATAATAATAATAATAATAATAATAATAATAAATAATAATAATATTCTACAATATGGATTATTATACTTTTTGATTTAATAGATATATGGTAACAAGGAAACAATTAAATAATGGCGATTGCCATAACATTCTAGTACAGTTTTGCCCTTTTTCAGAATTTGTACCAGTAATATTTGGTTTACAGTGCAGATCGTTAACCACTAAGATGCCAACACTCAAAAACATCGTAAATGAACTTAAAAAAAGGAATAATTCACAGCACTTGCATTAAGCTCGCCCTTTGAAATTAAAATAATAATAACAATAATAATAAATAAAGAAAAATACACCAACATATCTTGCTAACGATACAGAATCTCTGCAAGACATGTCAGACTTGGCATCAACATAACATTAATTATAAGGAGCCATCCAATTAGGTCACATTGTTCCCTCTTAAAGAGTCAGAGATGGCTGAATGGAGCATATCAGGGGTTGTGATGCTGCTTGTGAAAGGGGGGAACCCTGCTGCGCAGTCTGTCTGTAGAAGGTCAAAATGATCTGGCCTTTTCACAGAGCCCATGTCACTTGCATCCAACCATGGAAGTGAATAGCACCAAATAAGAGGTTTGATAAGCTCCTTTTGCTGCTTCCATTCTTGTTCTTAGTTAGACTCAGCATGCATTTGATCCTGCGGAGGCAAATTTACATCCGTGGCATGAAAGGAGCTCATTTTCTTCCTTTTCATTGCTGATTCATATTGTAGCATTCACATAGCAGCTTGATGAGCTTTCTCCTTTCTCACATTGAAAGTCAAACTCTGCCCCATGCCACAAAAGCACTCTTTAAAACGCTTTAAAAAAGCGTAAGAGTATAATATTTATGTTACAAACGACAAGGCCATCATTAATCTGTAAGAATTAACCATCATATTTTTTAATCATTTGATCTTTTATACTGAGAATATTTATTTATGCATCGCATATCTTGATAATTGCTATTATTTATAATTATTTGTTTGTATTGTCTGTTGAAAAAATCATTAACTTAATTTTAATCATTTTATAATTCACATAAATCTATATAGTATAACCCGCTCTTAAAAACACCTGAATTGTTGTACTGCATCAAACTGATAAAAAAAAAATATATATATAAAAATAACTGAGATACACCATTACTAATTTAACGACTGACTAACCTAACTCTAAGTTTACTAATCATTAGTCTAATTATGAACAGATGTATCAGAGTTTATTTATACATAGATATTTATATTTAGATATTTAGAGATAGATAGACAGACAGACAGACCATAAACTGACAACGCCACGTGCTGTTATATGAAACATGATTCTTCTCTGACACCTAGTGGTCTGAATCATCAATTACACATTTAAGGCATCAGTGGCCAGTTGCATAAACTTTTTTGAACAAGTCTTAAAAGTTAGTCATCTTTTTTTTTTCAGTTACATAAAAATGTAGATCTAATTTAAATCCGAAAAGTAAAATGGATTACCACAGAGTTTGTAATCCGTAAACTCTGGCCGTATAGATCCACTTGCCTGCAGAGTTTAGCTCCAACCTTGATCAAACTCACCTGCCTGTAACTTTCTAGCAATCCTGAAGACCTTTAGCTTGTTCAGGTGTGTTTGATTAGAGTTAGAGCTAAACTCACCTCGAGGGCCAGAGTTGAGAACCCCTGGATTACCACTTGGTTAACTGCTAACTAGTCAAACTAGCTCTTAAAACAGTGGTTCTCAACTCCAGTCCTGGAGAACTACTGCTCTGCACATTGTGTATGCCTTCCTTATTTAACGCAACTGATTCAGATCAGACACAGTTTTAGGGACAAATTATCACAATAAATTATCACAAAATTATTGTAATATATTAGAATATTCTTA
>NW_015552545.1:1432682-1444530 GCF_001515605.1 Sinocyclocheilus anshuiensis
TAAAAACACACTCAGTTCTTCATTCGTATATGCAAATAAAAAAATTCCAACACTGTCAATAAAATTAAAAAATTAAAAAAGAGAGAAAATTTTTTTGTCCAATGCCAATGCTTCCTTATTTCTATTTGTATTTAGTTTTAATGTACAAAATAAAAATAAAGCAAACAAAATATAATAGAGCGAATAAAGTTAATAAATAAGGTCAATAAAATTCATTGAGACGGAGCTTTCAAATTATATTTCCTACTTCAGCCACCAGATGACAGCAACTACATAATGAAAAGAAGTCAAACGACGTAACGCTCTTAGGTTTGACAGTTACAAATTGCTATTAAAAACGTTATTTAACATACTGGAAACACATCCGTCACATATAAAAAAACATGTTTATTGGTACAGGTAGGCTACAGTAACAATGCAGGCTATGTAGTCCATACGTTTTTATAATCAACAACAAGTATATACTGTTAAGACAAACCATGTACAGTAGCCTACAACTTGAGTAGACAATAAACAATGTAAGCAAAGAGCATATATAGGCTAGAGTTATTTTAGCTTCGGTATATGCAGGCTATAGTTTATTTAACAGTCACAAATCGTAGTTGGCGCAGTGGCCCCTTTAAATGAGCGCCGAGCACTTTACAGAATAGGTGCCAGAAGATGTAGGCGAATAAACTGCGGCTGTTTTTTTTTTCTTTAGAAATGTGGATCAAAACAACGTTCTAAACGGCAAAATTGGCTACAAAATCAGTCATAGAGTTCATCGCACCTTCGCTTGCTTGTCCCGCTACAGCCTGCATATCTACACACAGCATCGCAAAAGGACGAAGAAGGTCAAGAGAACATGTATCGCTGCCCGGATAACGGGTGTGTGTCTGAATCGTCAGAGAAAACGACGAATGGAGAGGTTTGCTATTCGAGCCATTGAAGAGCAAACGCAACTTAAACGCATGAAAAACAGAGAGGAATGTCCGCATCCCGTCTGTTCACCGGCGCTCGAGCATCTCTGTGCAGCAGCAGCAGCAGCAGCAGCAGCAAACGGAGCAAAACGATGCTCAGCCTGAGAATTAAAGGGACGGGGGGTGCGATCTTTTGATTTCTTCAAGTACTCTCTTACTGACTCCTCCTGTGCTACTCGGAGCCCATGTGGCCAAGCCCACTGGGTTCAGATAGGTACCTATACCAGCAGGGGACCTCTGTATAAAGGCTGACATAGTTTAGAAGCACCAGCAGTTGCTGGTCTTTAGCATCCAGGTCTTACAAACAGAGGAGTGGAACACACTGAACGACACAAATAATCATGTCTCACGCTTGGGATTATGGATCAAATGACGGTAAGAGCAGTTTTAAGGGTAATAAATGAATACTTTAGAATTTAGTAAGTAATTAGAATTAAATTAATGTGATCATTGCTAAAAAGTGATCAAAGAACAGTTATCTCCATGCATTATGATTTATTAGGTTACTCTGTGGGGGAAATTATTATTAAAACAGAAATCAAATACAAGCAAAGTGCACTCTTATTAATGTAGCAGTACCATTTTAAAAGATAGCCTATTAATATATACCATTTACATATAAATATGTACAGTTTAAATATTAATATGTACATTTAAGGTAGTTTGCTCCCTTTAGGGGGAAATAAGGTATAAAAGTTTACCTTTTAAAAGGGTTCTGCCCCAGTGGCAGCTTTTGTACCTTTTTTGTGAGAGTGTGAGATAAATTGTGGCAGACTACTGTAGACTGTAAACAAAATGTTTTGTTGGTTTGTTAAGTGTGAATTAAAAAAAGAAAGAAATAAAGAAAGGGACAGTAATATGAATAAAACAATCTGGATAAATACACCATCAAAAGTCATTTCTAAATGTCAAAGCATGAAAAAGCTCCTCGAAGTAACAGCTGCACGTATCCACTCCTTTCAGTGTACATTTGCTGACCTTGAATCTTGCAAGGAATGTAAACACACTTTTGTTGTGCATCTAGGCACTAACTTTTTATCTTACTGTTCCGCGTTTCATCTTTTTGTCATTTCAGGGCCAGAAAAGTGGGCAGAAAGCTTTCCCATTGCAAACGGACCCAGGCAGTCTCCCATTGATATCGTACCCACCCAAGCACAAAATGACCCTTCTCTGAAGCAACTCAAATTGAAGTATGACCCCGCCACCGCTAAGGGCATCCTCAACAATGGCCATTCATTCCAAGTGGATTTCACTGATGATGACAACAGCTCAAGTTAGTATATTACTGCAATTAAAATAACTGTTGTTCTTTATTTTCAACCTCTTAAAGCAGTATTAAACCTAATAAGATGCAGCTGTTTAGGAATTTATTTATATATTTCACATGGAATAGGTATTTTCCATATAAACAAAGAAAAAAATCTTGACCAAGGGCGCATCAGGTACTCGCAGTCGTAACTATGGGTGCTCCAGAAAGGGAACAAAATGTACAAAATAATAAGTGGATCCTGTTGTTGTGTAATAGGATCCACTTATTAGGTATTTTCCATAGTCCTATTTTCATACAGTATTCATCAACATTCTGCAGATTTTGGTAGTGACATTTTTTGTCTACACAGGGCAATGTTTTGGACCTTTTTAGCATATTCCTCTTTTGTCTTTGAACCTAATGAAAGTATTTAAAAGAAAACTGCAAGAAAAAACATTGCAATAATTTTTTCTTTGCATATCGAGTGCTAAAATGAAAAGAACTGGTGCATCTAAATCTGTCAATCATTACGCATAGCATATAAACAGCTCAGCATTCAGCTACTGAAGTCTTTCATCACCACATATCCTGCCCTATTTCTATCCATTCATTACTAACTTAATTTATTAAGTAGTCCTGGGCAGCTTTTATTGCTCAAGTCGAGACTCAAGGTTGAGCTCTACTGTATATCTCAGACAGCAAAGATTACATGAAATTGTGTGTTTCTCTTATTGTGTCCTTGTAGCCTACACTAGAACTTTTTCTCTCACTGAAATTCATTTCACTTTACTCTAGTTCATCTATACTGAATCAACAAATGCTGTAAAACTGTTATGTGAGCAGTGGATGTGGATGTGTTCTTTCCTCTGAAAGTGGAAATAAGGCACTGAGAGCTCTGTGTACCCAAGTGCTAATGTATTCTATTATGAGAGAAAGAATAGAGCCACATATCAATGCTGTATGCCATGGTCGGTCAATGAGAGCAACATGTGCTGAATTTTAATGACAATTTCAAGAGGGGACTCACACATATGCTTGGAAAAGAAACGTTTTAAACTGGTACAGAAACACCACTGAATAGAAAAAATAGAAAAAGTGTCTTAACAAACACTTTCTGCATACAAAATGCTTGCTGAAAAGAGAAGAAAGAAGTAGCTATTGAATATGTTAGGTAGTGAATACTGAACTGCTCAAATAATATCTCAAGTAGTCCACTCACATTAACATGTTCTAACAGGCAATCTGTCAGTCTACCAAAAAAGAAGAAGAGGTTCCATGTCATTAAGGATGCCTAATATATATTTGTACCAAATGATCTGATATTTGAGATTTTAATTTATTGAATATATTAATGTATTACAGTTGATATTGGATGCTTATGCACATTTATGATTGATTTTAAGAGCCAACAAGGTAATATAGAATTTAAATATTGGCCAGTATTTATACACAGAAGTTAGGAAAAAATAAAAAAAATATGCTCAGCAAGTCTGCATTTATTTGGTCAAAAATACAGTAAAAACAATTTAAAATAACTGTTGTGTATTTTAATATATTTAAAATTGTAATTAAAATAGAAAGCAGTTTCATGCTTCACAATATTAATATTTTACTATATTTTTGATTAAATAAAAGCAGCCATGGTGAGCATAAGAGACTTAAATCCATTAAACTAATCTTAATTATTCCAAACTTTTGTAATATATCCAATATATTTAATTAAAATATATTTGGAATATATTTTGGAATGCAGAAGTGCATATATCTTATATTATATTTATATTTTATTTGCATTGCTACAGTGTAATACTTATGAGATAGAATCTGAAATACAGTTATGCAACATTAATGACTAATGATTTTTAGTGCTGTTAAAGAAACAACTGAATGACTGAAATAATTGTTTGTGTGTGTAGCTCTGGCTGGAGGTCCCGTCACGGGAATATACAGGTTGAGACAGTTCCATTTCCACTGGGGAAGCAGTGATGACAAGGGCTCAGAGCACACCATTGCTGGAACCAAGTTCCCCTGTGAGGTAATGAGACTCTCTCGCACTATCGCTCCCAGTACCACATTACAACTGAAGAAACCTTCATTATATGGTGTTGTGGTTCAGGCCATTCTAATTCTTTAATGTCTCTCCCTTAAAACTAATTATAGCTCGCTCACTGCTCATGAATATTCTTGTGATGTTCTCTCATGAATTTGTTAATCCCCTCTTTTAAACACGTCGAGATATTAAGCTAATTCGGTGTGTTTTTCGCATATACTGAATGTTTCATAACACGTCTCCTCCTTTCTAAAGCTTCATCTCGTTCACTGGAACACTAAGTACCCAAACTTTGGAGAAGCTGCCAGTAAGCCTGATGGCCTTGCTGTGGTTGGAGTTTTTCTCAAGGTCAGGATTTCAGCCAAAAGCATTTCAGGATTTGCAGTGATTAAGTGATATAAAATGATGGATGGATGTTGTCTGGGTTTGTTTACCAGATTGGTTCCGCCAATCCAAGACTTCAGCAAGTGTTAGATGCTGTTGATGACATCAGATCAAAGGTATTAACATACTAGCTGTTAATTATAATCTTTATGAACTAGGATATTTACTCCTCCCACTTCCCTTTAGATGCTTTTATTCTTTTACAATATGTCGGTTTCTTCTCCAGGGCAGACAGACTACATTTACCAACTTTGATCCTAAAACCTTGCTGCCCGCCTCTCTGGATTTCTGGACTTACGAGGGGTCTCTGACCACACCTCCTCTACTGGAGAGTGTCACCTGGATTGTTCTGAAAGACCCAGTCAGTCTTAGTCCTGCTCAGGTACTTCATCATCATACTTTATCTATGATTTCACATTTTCATTTGTGCAGGTACAATTATATACAGACATCTAGTTCTAGTCCATATCTTTAGTATCTTATGCTATCTTGGGTCATTGTAACATGATTACGTCCACACATTTTTTGTTAATTTGTAAGGGGAATATGTTTTTTGCTACTTATTGAGTTGATAAGTTAATAAATACCCAAATCAAATACGGTCTGCTTTGTAGTATGATAACACAAATGGGGTCTCAGCATTTAACATCACTTATACTTTTAAACTGGGAGGGTCGGTGCTCCATATGTTTCTGCTTCTACAAGATTACTTTATCTTAAATATAGTGCTTGCCTGACAGTTAATATCACATTTAAGTCAGGCTTGTGCCTTTAAGATAGAAACCAACACCCATACATTACATTACATACATATCTTCATTACTGGAGATGAAATAGGGCCTCATTGCAGTCTAGTCTTGTTTATATATGAAGGATCACAAGACTGTCAGGATCATGGACCTGTTTTATGTTTTGCCCTTGTTCTGTTCCTGTGTTCCCTTTTTTGGTCATGTTCCTGTCCTCGTTTAGTTAATTAGTCATTCTGTGCACCCATGTTAAGTAATTATCCCTTCTATTTAAGTTCCTGTTTGTTCAGTCTTCCTTTGTCGGGTCTACGTTTTGTAAACGTCTTCCTTGTGCTCTTTGACTCCCTGTTGGATTATTAAAGATTCTTGTTTTTGTGAAATCTCCACGTCTCCTCGTTTCTTCGTGCCCGTGCTCCAGCGAATTGTATCAGAAGACCCGACCGAATACAGTTACCTCCGTGTGTTCCCTCCGTTTTTGTTTCCGTTTTTCCTCAGTGTTTTTTGTTTCCATTGTTTCTATGGATCCCCTCTCCCATCCAGAATACCTCCTCCTCCTGCTGGAGCAGGGGGAGAGATCGCTCGAGGGCCATACCAGACTTTTCCTGGTCATCGCTGCTCTAACCAGCTACCCGGACGACGCGCTCTGTGTGTTCTACGATGCCAGTTTGAACATCTCGTGCAGAGTGCTGTCATCCGAAGATGGTCCTCGAGCGAATTTCACCGCCTTTGTGGAGTGGACACTAGTTCCACTCCCGACCCAGTGCCCAGCCCACCATCTCCCCAATGCCCGGAGCGCATGCCCGAGCCCACCACTGACGGAGAGCCGGAGCTGCAAATGACATCAGTCAAGGTGTGTGAGCCGGCAACAACGCCCGCCACGAGGGAGAAAGCCGCGGACGGTGTGAGCGCGGAGAGGAGCTCCGCCCCCTGCACCGCGGCTGAGGGTGAGCTGTGTATGTTCGATCATGGACCTGTTTTGTTATGTTTTGCCCCTGTTTCTGTTCCTGTGTTCCCTTTTTTGGTCATGTTCCTGTCCTCGTTTAGTTAATTAGTCATTCTGTGAACCTGTGTTAAGTAATTAGCCCTTGTATTTAAGTTCCTGTTTGCTCAGTCTTCCTTTGTTGGGTCTACTTGTAAACGTCTTCCTTGTGCTCTTTGACTCCCTGTTGGATTATTAAAGACTCTCGTTTTTGTGATATCTCCATGTCTCCTCGTTTCTTCATGCCCGTGCTCCAGCGAATTGTGACAAAGACACTGAAGACTGGAGAAATGTCTGGAGTAATGTCTGCTTAAAATTCAGTTTTGCCATCATAGAAATAAATGACATTTTAAAATATATTAAAATAGAAAACAGTTATTCTGAATTGTAGTAATATCACAATATTACTGTTTTTTTTTTTTTTTCTGTATTTTTTTATCAAATACAGCCTTGGTGAACATTTTACAAGTTACAAATCTCAAAGTCCACTCCAAAGGGAGATATTTCGTTTAAAAAAAATCCCTTTTCAAGAACTACAACGAACGGCTCGTTTGAACTAAAGCGTTGTTTTCTGGGTTTTGTGAGATCACAAAGTGGCCCATTAGAATATCATTAAAATAAATCCCGCCTACAGAAATTTGAATGGTTGGGGGGTGGGGAGGGGCGAGGTCGTGGTTAGAATGCTTGGTTGAGTGCATCAAGACGACGACGAGGAAGAAGTTTTCGCCATGTCGAAGAAACGCTGTTTTTTTTTTCATAAATTGCTGACAGTACAATACTGGATAATGATGCAATCTGCAGAATTTACGAGACTATGGTATAAAACTGTATAACAGTTTCACTGTAATTCATGTTACAACGTTAGAATAGACTTTGTAAAAGAGCATAATAGGACCCCTTTAAACAAATATCTTACCAACCCCCGACTTTTGAATAGTAGTGCACACTTATTTTTGATTAAGGTGGCATTACTACCATAACATTTATGGTCCAACAATTTAAAAAATATTACAAAATACTATATTTTGAAAATATTGCACAAACCTCTCAGATCATGTGATAATAATGTGTTAGAGCTAAGTTTGGTGTAGCACAATAATTAAGAAGTTTTAAAGCTTGTCTTGAAAATGCTGCTTCAGCAGGAACATGAGAGTGACATTACGCAAAAAAAAAGCCCTATTCATTACCTTTCCCTGATGTAGACAGTGCTGTTAGCCTGCAGGGCTTATTTTAGTCTCCAGTGGTTAGTCAGAACAGTCTAACGGCTGCACGGAAATTCTGGCATGTGCTCTATGAATGAGCATGAAGCTAAATATAGTAAATAAAGGGTGTAATAAAGCTCTGCAAGACTGCCAACAGCACACTAAACACCACGATCCATGAGAAAATAATCTAACCGTCTCTCTCTCTATCTGTCTGTTCTTCAGATGGTTAAGTTCCGTAGCCTTTTGTTCACATCTGAAGGAGAGGCACCTTCCTGCATGGTTGACAACTTCAGACCCCCCCAACCTCTCAAGGGGCGCAAAGTCCGTGCATCCTTCAAGTAAACAGCAGTATGGATGCCACAACCCTCCCACTGCCTTCTGATCATGGTGCTTTTGAATGGTTCACAAAAACATTCCCAGTGAAACTGCTACTAAAATATAACATACCCTTGCTTACATTGCAGTGTTTATAACAAGAAAGCTGAATCTGCTCTTCGAAAACGGTCTGTTTTTGTCATAAATGCTTATATTATTACTTAACATGAGAAATAGTATTTAAAATGCTTATATACTCAGTGCTTAATAACAATGGCAGCCCCAGCTGTAGAAACAGTGGTTTGTTAACTAAACTGGACAAATGGGAGAATATTTAATTCCCTGTTCATCCCAGTTTGTCTTTGATTGCTCCACTTCACACTTTATTTCTAGATTTACAGAATTGTATACTCCATGTTATTTCATGGGAAAGACATCATGGTTCTTTTTGTGTTGATGGCAATGGGTGAATGTCAGTTAAATGTTTAACTGGTTGTATGTATTGAAGCTGAAATACCTACAGGAAAGCACTTATTAACACCAATATTTGTGTTTTATTATTTAATTATTTTAATTTATTTTAAAATTAGTTTCTAAGAATGTTGTACCATGATATTCTGCCATAGATACTATGATATAGATTTTTCTAAATGAAATTGAGCAGTATTGTGAACAAATATTATATATAAAGCAGTCATATATTAGGAATTTTATCAGCAATAAATTTATATATTTTAAGCTATACTTCCTATGATTGTTTTCTGTCCACTGCACAATGCATCATATTAGTGATACACATAAAATATATAGTTCAGTCATGAAACTCTAGATGGCACAGGCAACTGGTTGTTAACGTAACCGATGATATTCAGAGAGTTAAACGACTTGGCACAAGCTGATTGGTTCATGCTGCATATGCAGCCAAAGAGCTTACTGCCTTTCATTTATATGGCTGGCTAGCATTCATTAGAGATTCCTGCAGTGCACTTTCAGAGTTTCTCTGAAACCCTCCACCTTCCCCAGCTCCACCTGTATAGATCTGCTATGGGTTTTTTTATATGCTATTTGTGCAGCAGCAGTATGTCTTAAATACTCACGGCACCGTATCGCCATATGCATTGGCAGTAGCAAGGTCCTGTACTTGCTTGCAGCAGCAGCAATAATCTACAACTACAGCAATAACCAACAGCAGCAGCAATTCAGCAGCAGCGTAGCAGATCTATTCCGCCAAGACCAAATACATTAACATTGTCAAATCCATCACCGTGTTAAATCTTCCGAGAGTTGTCATGATTGAACTGATGTTAACATCAGCTGTAATACATAACTGAGTTTTTTATACTTTACAAAAAGATCAAACCTAATTAACATTAGTTAATCCATTAGGTATCATAAATGAACAAAGAAAATAATTTTGCACAACATTTATGTAATTTAATGCTACTTTATAAATATACTATCACTCAATTTTATTACTACTTGATCATTATATATTAGTTAATTTATACTTAAATTATGTAAATTTATTCATTTAACTTAACATTAAATATGTACACTATACCATTCAAAATGTTAGGGTTAATAAGATTTTTTAAAATAAATAAATACTGCTATTCAGATAAGATGCATTAAATTGATCAAAAGTGACAGTAGAAACGTTAATAATATTACAAACTATTTTTATTATGCTGTTCTCTAGGACTGACCTATTCATCAAAGAATCCTTAAAAATAATGTTGCATGGTTTCCACAAAATATGTCAAGCAGCACAACTGTTTTCAGCATTGGTAATAATAAGAAATCTTTCTTGAGCTTCAAATCAGCATATTAGACTACATTAATAAATACTGTACAGTACAAGTATAGTTCATTATTTATTGTTAGCTAAATAACAGATTCAGCTGAGCATAGAAGCTGTACTGCAGACAAATATTTGAGTTTTACCACAAATAAAACCTGTTCTGCTTTTCACATGGCTGTTTGACAAAAACACAGATATAGAATGAACCTCTTCCTCATGCTAGTTTCTGCTAACTGAAGTTTGATTGTTTATTTTTTTTTATTTTTGAAGTTTAATTTTTAAGAACCATTTCAACCATTTTCTGATGTCATATTTCAAAATGTTTTAAGTTTTGTTGTGAAATTTCAGCAGTAAAAAAAAAAAAGATATATATATCTGTCAAATACTCTCCAGTCCATGTCAACTCTGTGCTCTGTTATCATGGAGAAATAATGAGATCATTACCCAGAGATCCTGTCATACAGGCTGAGAGAGGCCTTTTTCTTGGAAGCTGGCACATCACCACAGATGAGCGCAGTTTTGGATGCTGGACAGCGTCTCATTAACACATGGCTAATGCTCTTTGTGAGTGTCCAGCCTTACTTATGCAACCCATGCTTTGCTGGGCACACATTCTCATGGCAGTCTTGAATCTGGGTTGGCATCACCTAAGGTGGTACAAAGCTGACAACATTTAGCAGTACAATCCACTGCTGTTGCCTTGCAGAAAACCCCTCAACATAAGAGCTTCTTGTGAGCCTGAGTGTCAAATTACTTACTATTATTAATTACATTCCATCTACATCTTTGTACAATTAGTCTAATGGCTGTTCTTACTAAAACCCTGGCCTTACTGGAAAAAAGAAAACATAGGAGGAGTGCAGTGACAAAATGGAGAAGGAAAGTAGATGAATAGATTAAGCATGAGTTGGAAATGAGTGCACAACAAAACAATCAACAAAATCACTGGGATAAAGACAGAGACCAAATACAGGAAGGGAAAAGGAATCAGAAAAGCAGCAGATTAAATGGCACAGAGCATGACAAAAGAGAAAGCAGAAAGGTAATGAAATAAAAAGCAAACAATTAAGATATGTGCAACAACCACATGCCAAAATATTTTAAAGCTGCTTTTTGCCATGTACATTAAACTGCTGACAGATGAATGACTGCATCACAAACTGAGTACAACATTCTCTACAAGAGGACATGAATCCATACACAAATGCATACTGTTTGCATCTACTGTAACAAGAGGCGGACAGTAACTAAGTACATTTACTTGAGTATTGTACTAAAGTACACTTTTTGAGTATCTGTACTTTACTTGAGTATTATTTTTTCTGGAAACGTATGAATTTAACTTCACTACATTTGAAAGACAAATATTGTACTTTTAACTCCACTACATTTCTATGAAGGTCCTCGAAGTAAAACGTTGTTACTATGTAGCAGCTTTGAAAGTCAGTGGGTGATTTTTTTCTTCTCTAAAACTTTACTTTCTTTTTTTCAGAAAGTTTATCAGTAATCACTCTTGTAGGGCTACATGAAGTGATTTCTCATCATGTTTTGAACACTGACCAGTTCCAAATGTGATATTTATTTACAATTCAATAATAAGAAGTTAATATTGTGGTATATATTAGACACAATATTGTCTGATTTTGCTAAATTGTGTAAGTGAAAATATTACCTATAAAGCCACAGAAGAACTGTTGTGCGTCTCCTAATAAAACACAATAGGTGTTGGACTTGAAGCAGCACTGCACAGACTGTTCTGTGTGTGACATCAAAGTACTGCAAGAGTGATTAGAGAGCATTTTTTAAATGTTTGTTTTGATGGCAAATAAGTCTGTTGCTGTGTTGCTTTTTTGTTAAAGGGGTCATATGGTGCGATTTCAAGTTTTCCTTTCTCTTTGGAGTGTTACAAGCTGATTGTGCATAGATAAGATCCCTGAAGTTGCAAAGACTAAAGTCTCAAATCCAAAGAGATATTCTTTATCAAAGTTAAGACTCTGCCACGCCCCCCTAAAACGGCTCGTTCTAACACGCCCCCACATATCTACCTCACTATGTGGCGATATTAGCATAATGCGGCCCAAATGTGCACGTAAAGAAAGAAGGCGTGGTTTCAGTAACCGCAGTTAGTGTTGAAGCAGCCATGTCAGGGAGACGCTGTGT
>NW_015552545.1:1447775-1453123 GCF_001515605.1 Sinocyclocheilus anshuiensis
TAACTTCACTACATTTGAAAGACAAATATTGTACTTTTAACTCCACTACATTTCTATGAAGGTCCTCGAAGTAAAACGTTGTTACTATGTAGCAGCTTTGAAAGTCAGTGGGTGATTTTTTTCTTCTCTAAAACTTTACTTTCTTTTTTTCAGAAAGTTTATCAGTAATCACTCTTGTAGGGCTACATGAAGTGATTTCTCATCATGTTTTGAACACTGACCAGTTCCAAATGTGATATTTATTTACAATTCAATAATAAGAAGTTAATATTGTGGTATATATTAGACACAATATTGTCTGATTTTGCTAAATTGTGTAAGTGAAAATATTACCTATAAAGCCACAGAAGAACTGTTGTGCGTCTCCTAATAAAACACAATAGGTGTTGGACTTGAAGCAGCACTGCACAGACTGTTCTGTGTGTGACATCAAAGTACTGCAAGAGTGATTAGAGAGCATTTTTTAAATGTTTGTTTTGATGGCAAATAAGTCTGTTGCTGTGTTGCTTTTTTGTTAAAGGGGTCATATGGTGCGATTTCAAGTTTTCCTTTCTCTTTGGAGTGTTACAAGCTGATTGTGCATAGATAAGATCCCTGAAGTTGCAAAGACTAAAGTCTCAAATCCAAAGAGATATTCTTTATCAAAGTTAAGACTCTGCCACGCCCCAAATAATGATCTTTAAAAAAGCATCATATGACCCCTTTAAAGCAGTCTTGCTGTTGTAAAGTTATACAGCAACAGTTGTGTTGCTGGGTTTTAAAGCAGGTTTGATTTTTTTAAATCCTTATCACTCTGTATTTACAGCAATTTCACTGTCCACTCTGTTCAAATGTGGATGAATGGCTACACATAGATGTGTTCAGAGCTGTGTGAGATCACTACCATCCTGCTTTTGTGGGGGTGGGTAGGGGTGTTAAATATTTTTTTTGTTTTGTTTTGTTTTTTTCCCCATAGGTTTTTAACATTCAAAAAGCTCTTTATTCCAAAGATACTACAAGCTAGTCAGTGTATTCAGTATTGTAAGTTATTTCAGAGGTATTGCAAGTATTACATACAACAATAATAAAACAGTGCATTGACATAAAAAATGAAATTTACTTTTGGTACTTAAGTACTTTTAAAATCAAGTACTTCTGTACTTTTACTTAAGTAAAAATCTGTCTTTAAAACTTTCACTTGTAATGGAGTAATATTTGACCAGCAGTATCTGTACTTTCACTCAAGTAAAAACAGAGTTGTGTACTTTGTCCGCCTCTGACTGTAACACATAATTAGACACAGCAAAACAAAATGTGAAATGCTTTGAAGATACAGGGTTGTTGCACATATCACAGCAACACGTTTACAATTATTACAAGTACTTCTGCTTCACTCCACAAATAATGCGGTATAGTACATGGTAGTCCCTTAAGAAGACCTGCTATTGTGTTACTTTTTCCATTACAGGAATGAATCCCAAAGCATGGCATGGCATGCAAATCGAATAGAATAGAAATGAAATACAAAGATTAATTAATATTACACAAATGAAAATCCCTTAAAGTAAAATAAAATAAAATAAAATTAAATAGAAAATCTGAAAAAGTGACCAGATTGTAAAACTGTATAATTTAGTCTTTCAGAAAGAAAGAAAGAAAGAAAGAAAGAACTAGCAGACAAGGTGCTGATCAATATTCAACTGTGATGACATACAGAAGAGGAAAATGCTCTCCAAGCTACAGAATTTACAAGACTAGCTTTATTTATTTTTATTTTATTTTATTTATCCTTTTTTATACCAGGAATTATCCCATTGGGATATCTCTTTTACCAGGGAGTCCTGGCCAAAATGGCAGCACAGAAAGTTTCACACAAACAGATTACAAACACATAAAACCAAAAATATAATAAAGAATAAAATCGTATCCAGCATCATATGAAAAAAAATGTATGTAAAAAAATTCCAAGTTTCCTTAAGGTAGGACTCCAAAAGATTTCTTAAAATTACAACAAAAAAAAATCTAAAAGTCTTGGAACAATTAAGTGCAATTTAGAATAAATTCTAGTCTTATAATTACCAGTATAATATAATAAGAGATTACAAGTATAAGTTGGCAATTTGCCAAATACAAAGTACAATGTACAAAGTACAATGATGGGTACGTGAAGATGCATTTGTCACAAATCGTATTGCAGCATGATATATACATTCCAACTTCTTTAGTGGATACGTTTGCATGCATATAAACCACATCACCATAGTCCAACACTGAGAGGAAATAACTTCTCTTTTTTGTTTCAAAAGAAAAGCATTTCTTTATACGAAAGAGAAAACGTCTCAGGTTACTTATGTAACCATAGTTCCCTGAGTAGGGAACGAGACACTGCGTCCTCTAGGGGTCACTATGGGGAACGCCTCATCGTGACCCGTGTCTGAAGCATACATTGAAAAAACACCAACTTGTTGGCCGGCGACAGCCATGACGTCACTACCGGTGCGACTATAGTATAAATTGGCGTCGGGAGCACACATCATTCACTTCTTCGTCTGAAGATTGCGTCCGCAGCATGGCAAGAAACCTAGAGGACGCAGTGTCTCGTTCCCTACTCAAATCAGCGGCAGCTGGATGCAATAATCGCATGCCAATGTGCATTGGCTCGTTTAGTTTACACTCGAAGTAGATTGGTCTCTCTAAGCGAGATCCCAATTTCGTCGGTCATCCGACGTGACGTCGAGAGTGACCGACTGAAAGGGAACCCAATTTAGGTCTGAGCTTTTTTTTTTATTTTATTTTTTTTACAGATTTTCAATATGCATATTGAAACCCAGCCTTTCATCAATCCATATACCCAAGTATTTATAGCAATTTACTCTTTCTATACAGTCCCCTTCCAAGTTTAAAATAAGTAGTTTCAACCAAGATTAAAACTGCTTGTTTTACATGCTCAAAACAAGCAAAATGATTTAACAAGGATTGCCTAATCATCTGTTGTAACTTGCAGATTAAAGTGGAAGTTCAAAGCTGCATTTTGACAGTAATCACGGTCATATGTTTAATGTTTATATGAAGACAGTGATAATTCCATTACTGCTTTCACTGTTTTGAGAGAGTCAAAAAGATTGTTTAATGTTTTCATTAAAATGTATGATTCATCATTTTCATTCTAACCAAGGCTTCATTTATCAGATACAAAATACAGTAAAAACAGTAATATTATCGAATACTGTTACAATTTAAAATAGCTGTTTTCTATTTTATTGTATTTTAAAATTCTCTGATGGCAAAGCTGAATTTTCAGCAGCCATTACTCCAGTCTTCAGTGTGACACCCTCATTCTAATATACTTGTTTTATTTGGTGCTCAAAAACAACTGAAAACAGATTTGTGAAAACAGGTGTGTGTTTTGTGGAAACCACAAGCCCCCCCCAAAGAACAGCATTATTTTGAAATAAAATTTTCTGTAACATAATAAATGTCTTAACATCACTTTTGGTCAATTTAATTGGTCTTTTATGAAAACGTTTATACATTTAAATAAATAAATAATCTTACTGAACCCAGACTTTTGCACAGCCGTGTACAACCCCACACTCATGGCTGTAGAAGATAAGAGAGCAGGCAACAGTGTGATTAGTACGGTGGGCCACTGTAACTTTACTCTTATGCAACATGACCACAGCCAGCTAACCTACAAAAGATCGATCTGTATTATACCAATTGCTGTTACTCATGATGCCGCCACCTGTAGTGAATGATTACAGTGCAGTAATGGATTTTGTCTATATATGGATGATCTAATCAGATACTGTACCTTGACAGAACATCTTTCCTGGATTTGAAGGCATTACAGTTCATACGCCCCCTTAATGCAGGTCCTTCACATAAACACATTACATTTGTGATATTCTGAAGCTTCAGTGGTCACCATGATGTAGCAGGGCTCAAGAGCAATTAAGTGTTTCACTCTTGGCCATTAATACAGCATTCAAAGACATCCGCTAAGTGGAATCAGTAATTGTCAGTTGTATACTGTAGATGCATGAGGGAAAACTGATGTGCTGCTGCAATTAGACAGAGAACAATATATCTTTTTTTTTTTTAATCATGATAGCATAAGCGATTCTGCTCTCCACAAATGTCATTTCTAATTGAGCCTGTAGCTTCCTTTGTATTACATGATGTATTTGTATAGCAATGAAATACTATGCCTGTAAAGCTCTGAAATTAAGGAAACATTTTTTTTTACTTATCTTGCTCAAAAATAGATGTTGACTGTTACTGTAACTGTCTGTTATCTTAGGAAGAGGCAGTGGACAGAATTTTGTGTGCACAAAACTACTTGATGCATATTATTGATGATCCCTGCCCTCCTCCACATATTTCTCCACCTCAAAATGTATTTCGCAACCATTTCAGAGTGTCATTTCCCTTGTAAATTACTAAATATGAAGAGAATTAAACTCTGATAAATCTAGTAGTAAACACATTGACCTACTGACCCTCTCAAAGCATGACTCGTTACTTTGCTGTTGCTCTCACTTCCTTTTTTTGATTCTAAGGAATGAGTGGATGAGGCATTTAGATGAATTTTGTTAAAAGTTGTCCTACGCTCTGCCCATGCAGTGTGTTGAAGGTGTATGAGGAGGTCTGGGTATTTGGGCTTTCAGATTAAAAAAAAAAAAAAAAAAAAGATTGTTTCTGTATTTTAAAATGAACATAATTTAATGACAGTATATTTATTGAAGAAATATTATTTTATTAAAATAAACAGAAAATGGTACAAACTTTGCTAAAGTGATTGTTTTGAACAAGTATTAACTAGTATGGCAAAAGCGGCCCTCAGCATCTTTTAGAAACAAGGCTGGTAAGCCCAGGGCAGTCTCATAAGGGAGGCGTCACATTAGCGTTTTAATTCTTCTGATATTATTGCACGTGTGCAACTTCAATAATTATAAATACTTATTTTTTTTAGCAATTTTAAATAAATTAATACTTTTATTCAGCAAGGAGACATTAAATTGATGAAAACTGACAGTAAAGCCATTTCTAATGTTACAAAATGTCTGTTTCAAATAGATGCTGTTCCTTTTGAACTTTTTAATTCATAAAAAAAAAAAAAGTATATATATATATATATATATATATGTATGACAATTTCCAAAAAATATTAAGCAGCATGGCCGAAGTAATGGCTGCTGTAAATTTAGCTTTGCCATCACAGGAATAAATTACATTTTAAAATGTATTAAAATAGATAACAGTTAATTTAAATTGTAATAATATTTAACATTTTTGATATGACTGTTTTTGCTGTATTTTCAAATAAACGCAGCCTTAGTGAGCATTCTAAAAAATAAAATAAAATC
>NW_015552545.1:1453133-1464499 GCF_001515605.1 Sinocyclocheilus anshuiensis
ATATATATATGTACAGTTACAATATTTTATATTAAAACAGAAGGGGAAATGTGCATTAAAAGTATTCCAAACAACTGATGGTACAATATAAATTTGCACAAGTACAGTATTGTCCTCTCAGTCTTAGACACTTTAATTTTACCTTCTATGCCCAAACTACTACCAAAGATCAGCTGTTAACTCTTTACAGTTGTAATTATAAGGTATTACTGTGCAAATTACCAACTGTTCACATAAAGTTAGTCAGACAGACATGTGTTGAATTCTACATGTTAGTTACAGTATGTGGCCTCATCCTGGATGATTATTAGCAGTGCAAAACCGAAAGTAGCCTTAATATAAATAAACATGGTGAAAGAATATAAATGATGAGTATAACTAATTAACAGGAGATATGTCTGGTTTAAACACACAGAAGACAGTGTGACAGGAGACATGCAGAACACTTGAACTGCTTTACCCCTGACAAATGCTTATATATTTTATTGTGCAATAAAATTAGTCATTAAAACAGAATGTGAGAAAACAGAGATAAATAAAGTGTGGCTAATTTGTGGAGCTGTACTGATTTTAGTTTGTGTTTGTGTGAAGAGTGTTTACTGTGCAAAGCTTCTGTCCATTGAGACTCCTGCTTCTCATGTTGCATTCATGCCTTTAATCATAATAGTAATTTTGCAGGTACAATGAACCCAGCTGTGGCAAAGCCTTATCTTGCACTTTAATGGTGCCAGACAACAACCAGTACCTTTCAACGCTATTCCCACAGCACAAAAGGCACAGGCCCAGATCGGTGTGAAGGTACACAAAAACTAATACACTCACATTCACACACCCACTCAAAACACACATGCACATGCTCATCTAAATGGTTAATTATCTCTTTCATTGGTGCAATACTGTTATTTGTATCACTTAAACTGGTCATTTTTTTGTGTGTGTTCATGAAAGCACATTTATTGTCATATTCTATAGTGTGTGTAATTGTTCCCATTAATTTGACTTCAGATTGCATTGTACCACATTACAGTCACTCAAATAGTGTAATGATCATCCTGCGGTCAGAACACACCCCTAATTGTTTTTCTTTGAAAAATACTTTGATCCTCACACAGTGCCGCTAATCTGTTTTTTTCCCCCTTTGTTAGAGAAATCTATTCTCAAGTATTTATTCAGCCATTTTCAATGACACAGTAAGACAACTTGATTAATTTGACAATAGAATAGAATAGAATATAATAGAATGTTAATGGCAATTAAAAAAAAAAAGGTTTTAATGTTGTTTAATGTCTATGTGGTGATTTTCTTAAATACAAACCATGTGCAAAATTATTTAGTCAACACTGCTGTGCATTTTCTACATATAATTATACATATAATTCCTATACTGTACATATCATTGAATATAATCTGTTCCTTCTGTTCTTTTTTGGAATCAGTTTCTGGTTTTAAAATATTTTGCTGAATTAATCAACATTGCCTATGTGTAGTATTTACTACTATACTTCAGTTAAACAACTGAAAGTGGAGCAGGTTTAAGCTGGTTTGACTGAGTGGAGGCGGGAACTAATTTGCACATTTATTAGGTTGCATTATATATTCAAACCATTTTAAAGCATTAAGAAATTATTCTGACCAGAAAAATGGTTTAAATGTCAGTTTGATTATCAACGATGAGTTTTAAGGGATACAATTAGTGACTGCAGATAGACTTTAAAAACACTTTCAAATAGTGACTTTTTTAAATAAGATAATTTTACCTTTTTATGACAAGGCAAGGTTAGTTCAGGTTATAAAATATCATGTGGTCAGATGATATTTGTGAAAAAATATATTCATAGAATTAAAAACACTTTACCTTAAAAAACATATTTAAAAACTTGGAAAAATGTTTTCATGTAGGTGTAACATGTCAAGGTGTAAATTTAAATAAATACCTTTTAACTTAATTTAAATGTTATACCACATAACATTTATAGAGTCATTAAATTTTAACTTAAAATGTACAATTGCATGCACGTTTGTTTCATATGATTTTGAAAAACCAAGTGTAGGTTTTATAACAAAAGTCCCCTTCATAGAACTTGGCACATTTTAATTTATTTTTATTGTGGATGCTCTTATTTGTTATTGACATAGAATAGAATAGAATAGGGTGGTCTAGCATTCATAGCATGGTCAGTCAAGTGAAACCAATTAACCTCATTGTGGAGGTCATTGTGAACGCTGTTTTTTTTTCTGGCCAACACGTTTGCAAAGAACATTCCCTCCTCCACAACTGCAGCTCTACAGACCCAACAGGAGTACAGCAGAAGGATCCCTAATTAAAAAGCGTGTATATGCATGCTAGTGTCTTCATCAGCGGAATAAAGGCAGATTGATAGTGTGCGTTTCATTAGCCCTGTTCCCCAGGCTGCTCCAGGTCAGATGCGGCTATGTGAAATACTGCAGCTTCAGCACCCACACGCTCAACAGAGGCCTTCCAGACACAAGCCAAGACTCTCTATCTGCCCCATCCCACACCCTTCCCCCCTTTTCATTCCTATATCTCTTCCTCTTGCTCTTCTGATGCTTGACTGAAGATGGTTGTCATGGCAACTGCCTGTTCATCATTTATCATGAGCTGGAAACACAGTGGGATTCAATGCAGAGGGTCTGGCATAACGGGGTCATTGTTTAATCTGTCAACACAGCATTTTTGATTGACACAACATCTTCAAGCCATGTGCTTATCTTTCCTGTCTGCCAAAGCAGATTACGTTCATTTTGGTTTGGGGTAGAACATACTTTTTTTCCAGCGTTTGCCACATGGCTTGAGAATAACAAACCACAGCATCCCATGGTGCAGTTTAGATGTTACATTTGAACACACCTCCCACGCTGGCAGTACCTATCAAGCCATCATGAATGATTCAGGGCTTTATTAATTTTTCACATGCTGCATTTAAAAAAGTTATCTTTACTGAGAAACAGTAGGTCTTTAGATTAGAAGTGACCCGTGAAGAAGACAAGCATTCCCAACGGTCTGAACGTGACCTGGATATCACCACCAGCTTGTCAATGGCGCCCCTCTGTCCCAGCCCCCACATACAGTGATGAGAGTACTACAGTATACAGTACAGTGAGGTACAGTGGAGACTCAAGCACTCCTGTCACATCATGTTTTAGACTTTAAAGAGCTCCAATCAGACTAATTAAAAATGCAATTAGATGGAAGTCAAAATGAAAATGAAGGCATATTCACCTATCAATCAAACACATTATACTTTATTCATTTGCGACATTACTGTGGTTTGATTAAAATATGAAAATAATTTTGTAATTCAAATCTAAAACAAATAAATAAAAATAAAATAATAACTGACCATTCACCATGGGTTGTTATTGTTAACTAAAAATATTAAAAATAATTTTCATTCATTAAAATAAAGGTGAAATAAAATACAAATAAAAGATGACACATTAAATGACAAAAAATAAAAAAATAAAATGAAAATTAGAAATGCTGCCTTGACAATTAACTGAAATAAAATAAGTTTTAAATTGCTATAACTAAAATTAAAAATACATATACATTAAATCTAAATAGAAATATAAACCCCCCCCCAGAAACTAATAAAATAACAAAAAACAATAACAAAACTATTAAAATGAAATTATATTTTAATACAATTATTTATTAAATTATAATAAAAATTTAAAGTAGGAAAATAAAAGCTAATTAAATTTTTTTATACTATAATAGTACGACACAAAGATAAAATAATTTTAAACTACATTAATTTTAATGTAATAAATGTAATGTGATTTCTCAATAATAATAATAATAATAAAAAAATGCTTATAAAGGGGTGGTTTTATTATAAACATGGATATTATTCTTACATGTGCTGGAAAGAATTGTGTTGGATTGCATTTTACCATTTTTCTTTAAAAATTATTTAATTATAATCACTAAAATGATAAAAAAGGTGATGTTTATTTGGAAAAGGAAAACATATATAGACATATATATAGATATGCTTGTATCCTCTCTGAGTACCTTGTGTCACTAATACAAGTGCCAGGGAATATATATACATATATACAACACGCGCACGCACACACGCACACACGCACGCACACACACACACACACACACACACACACACACACACACACACACACACACAGTATTGTATTTTATTTTGCACATAAAAATTACAGATCCTCCACAGACTCACTTTAAAGAGCAAAAGCTTGTCTAAGAAAATGACGGACGACAAAAGCTGCTAAGGTAGCATTGCTCAGTAATGTTTAAAGGCAGGTTCTGACCATCATGGCCTCCTAATCATCCCCATACACTGATTGGCTTCATCACTCTGTCTCCTCTCCACCAATAAGCTGGTGTGTGGTGGGCGTTCTGGCGCAATATGGCTGCCGTCGCATCATCCAGGTGGATGCTGCACACTGGTGGTGGTTGAGGAGATTCCCACGCTTTCATGTAAAGCGCTTTGAGTACCCAGAAAAGCGCTATATAAATGTAACTAATTATTATTAATTATTATTATTATTTTAGCAAACACTCAATTTTCTTCATACTGACATTCACTCAAGTGACTCATTCTGTAATACATATCTTCTCTAATGTAATTTGGGGATTTAAGTGCCTCACACTGACTCAATGTTTCTGTAACTCTAAATCTTTGGCTAATTCAAAGTCCTGTACATATTTACATGAAGGGTTGGGGTGAACTACAGGGGTTTGCTGTATCCTAGCAACAAATGCACACCCAAGTTGAGATCTGCCACAAGGGTTTTCAGCAGCAGAGGACACTGGTGACGTTGGCAAAACACACGCACAGGCTTTGCACAACATGCACATTTTGAAATGAGGACACTAAGTTGCTGTAAGCAATTAAGTCAAGTATGACATTTCTTTGAGAGACAGCTCTGCTTAGACATACCTAATCATGCCTGAACAGAATATTTTACCATGCAAACTTGTCCAGCAACCCATACACTGTATGACAATCTAATGCGGTGCTCATGTTTTGTTTTATACCAATAAAATAAATAAAATAAAATAAATAAATAAATTAGTGCAAAAAAAAAACTCATTAGGTCCTTTGTATTGTAATCCTACCAAGCTTCCTCGATGTTGGAAGGGCACGATAAAAATAAAACTAATTTCTATCATTACTCACCTGAACATGTCATTAAATATTCAAGGCGGCAGAGCTGAACCAGCATTTCTATCGGTATCGGGCCCGATACTGAGCTCCTGTACTCGTACTCGTGTTCGTTAAAATGCCCCGATACCAAACGCAGATACCACACAGCATGTGATAAGTGCCATATTCAGACAAAGAAACACCGACAACAGAACAACAGACAGCAGAATGGAGTTAAGGATGTCTACTACGAAGTATATGTATGCAATGAATATAATGTTAAACATTCAGTATTAACGCCTGTATAGCTGATGTGCGCGAGCTGATAAACAAAGCACGCTGAGTGGATGTATCTATTTGATAAATGAAGTTAACCAACTAATATTATACATACTCTTTTGGTTTCTGTACCCAATATTTAAAAAATGTACAAATGCAATAAAAATATTGGTATCGGTACTCGGTATCGGCAAGTACCAAAAATAAAAGTATCGGTATCGGGCAAGTACTGGAAAAAGTGGTATCGGTGCATCCCTAATTTAAAGGAAAAAAAAAGAAGAGAAATAAATAAAATAAAAAAATAAAAAAATAAAAAAAACTTATATTTTCATCCATTTGAAAATATCCAAATAGTTTTCATCCAAAACACACATAACCACATACTTTCAGAAGACTTGTGTTATAGTGCACAGATTTTGGTGGATCATTTTGGCAAAGTCTCCATTCATAATAACTACACATTATTCAAAATGTCTTCTTTTGTGTTCCACTGAAATACAAATGACTTTTATTCATTGTTACAAATACAATGTTTTTTAATAGTGCTAACTCATTACTTTGATTTGGTTACATTTGTAAATAAGTTGGACAGTGTGTAGCGCTGCAATCTAAGAAAGACAATTTTCAGATTTCATGTAGAGCTTTAAGGCAAATGAGGAGGAACTCATTAAAATCCCAGCAGGGATCATCAACCTTTTCCAGGCCAAGGATCCCTTGGTGGATAGAGAGAGAGATGTAGCTACTAATATTAACATCTAGACTATTTGCGTATATTGCAAAATGAATGTATTCACATACTTGTTCTGGCTTTTATTGCAGAGCTTTTAAAATGTTAATTTCTGACATACAGAGTAATTCACTTTACATTTAAATTTTCCTAAACACAATTTAATATGAACAATGAAACATTTAGCTGAACTTTAGCTTTGCTTTAAGCATAAGTTACAGACACTTGCAATACATAGTTAGAATAATCCTCATTAAAACAGTGATAATTGTATCCGTTAGTGTTATTCTTCTTCTTCTTCTTCTACTCTAGAAGTCTATGGCAGCCCATATTACCGTATGGTAAAAAGTTATGAAATTTGGCACACAGATAGAGGACAGTCTGAACATCAACCACTCCAAATCTGGAGTCTCTAACTCAAACCCTCTAGCACAGGGGTGTCAAACCATTAATTCCTGGAGGGCCGGAGCCCTGCAGAGTTTTGTTCCAACACACATGCAATGTAGTTTTCAAAGGATTTGATTAGTTGGATCAGGTGTGTTTAATTGAGGTTGAATTTAAACTCTGCAGGGCTCCGGCCCTCCAGGAATTGGGTTTGACACCCCTGCTAGCACCACCACTTTCATAGGAATCACAAATTTGATTCTTTGGCTCAAGACGATTCGTCATAAAAAAAAAAAGTCTGCCATTTTGGATTTTTCGAACCTACATTTTCGAACTCCTACATCGTTTGTCTAATTTTCGAGAAAAAAACAAATCTACTTCGGACCATGACTACTAAAAAAAACAACAAAAAAAAAATTGTTGAAGTGCTCGCCAAAGTGGACTTGAGGCTATATCTCCGGAACACTCTAGCACAGGGTTCCTCAAATCTTGCCCTGGAGGGCCAATGCGCTGCAGAGTTTAGCTCCAACCCTGATCAAACTCACCTGCCTGTGATTTTCTAATGATCCTGAAGACATTAGGCTTGTTTGAGATGCGCCTCGCCTTGCCTGAAATGTAGGGGAGAGTAGTAATATTTAGCTATATAGCTATTTCTGCAGTAATATTTAGCTATATAGCTATTTGTACATAACATGACATTTGACATCATGAAACTTTCCATTCTTATCTTATGCGATCACACCTACAAGCATTTTGCGATTATTTTTGTGATTTTATTGCGTTTTTTTTAACCACTCTTTTTTTTTTCTTCAGAATGAAATAGCAAATTACCTTACTTTTTGCAGCAAACATGAAAAGAGATAAGCTATGTAATCAAATTTAAGGTGACTGATAAAAAAAAAAAAAAGCTGAAAAAGTGTAAGAGTAACCTCCGATTATGGTTGCCATAACACACACCGATGCTGCCTCTCAATGTGCCTACTTATACTACGCCCTTAAAGTATGTACTCTTTTGGTGAAGAAAAAGTACACGTTACACGCACCCTGTCACTGTAAACTGGCCTGTCAATCAGCTTGTCACACTTAACATCTTCCACATTTCATTTAATTTAACTTCCTACCGTACTGGAGAGAAAAGAAGTAGCTCGTTGATCTGCCAGTCGCGGGTCTTTCATGTGGAGAACATGCTCATATTTTCTGCATAATGATGCATTTAAAAGTTAACGACCAAATGGATGTTTATAAAAGTTCACATTGCTGTTGCTGATGAAATATAACACATAATAAAACAAATAAATATTTTTTTTACCAGGTTTAATGTTGATTATTAGTAACTCAAACCCCTTTTTGTAAACCTCTCTACCTAACCGTTGATCGCGCGCATCCGCCATGTTTGTAGTTTTTCTAACGCGTTTTATGCGTGTTTGTAGTTCTGGACCGAATCCTTCGCCAAAGCGCAATGGATTGTGGGCAATTATAGCCATTAGAGTGTATACGGATCCACACTTCAAAAATTGACCTGAAATAGTAGACCATCCGGGGACTTTTGGCATACTCTTTTCAACATACTATGCTTTGGGACACTCATATTCTAATCTCACATACTATTTAGGATGGATAGTATGAACATTGAGACGCAGGGCAAGTTTGGTCTGAATATGCTAGAGCAGGGATCCTCAAATCTGGCCCACGAGATCCACTTTCCCTCAGAGCTTAGCTCTAACCCTAATCAAACACACCTGAGCATGCGAATCAATAGGCTTATTTGAGATGAGCAAAATCTGTGCAGAACTGATCACCGGTGATCACCGCGAGATGCATGCCGGTTAGAAAAGTGTCCGAGTTACGTCTGACTTGCTCTGATGTCATGCTGACGTATGCAAAAAGCTCTCGCGAGGCGGCTGTGTCGGATTGTGCAGTCGGGCGCAGTTGCTCTCCACCAACTGCGCTGATCAAAAGCATGATGGGAAACGACTGACTGATGACACAGCTTAATGCTCTTAGGTTCAGACAACTGTGATGCTGCATTCTCTTCTAAAATGTTTTATTTTTTTCACAGCTTAATGCTCATTGGGTTGTGGTTTTCACATGAACAAATCTGCAAGTAGTCTGAACTTTTCCTTGAAAACTTGCACACATGTGCATTGAATTTGTTTAGCACTAATTGGTTGTTCCACAAGGTGGCAACACTCGATGTTGAAGAAATCTAAAATATTTTTTTTTTATCTGATTTCATGTGATTATGTATTTAAGTTATGCATGAACGTTCCCAAACACTATGACAGTGCGATCTCTGTGTGAGATATGATTGTTGTCATATTTCTATAAAAATATAAAATACATGTTTGTATTAAAGTAAAAATGGATGATAAATACACCTTTCGTATGGAATTAAATAGCAAGCAATTTGAGTGTCTTGTTCATCATATTTATTTTCATATAAAAGCAACAGAACTGAAATTATATCATGTTTATTAGCAACACAGCATGTAAGTGAGAATAACACGATATCCGTCTTTGATCTCGTTGGTATCTGCTCACTTCGAGAGGTCAGAACTGTCCGTCTTGCCTGCGCTTATTTCACTCCTCCCCTCACTGCAGCCGCCTACTCTCACCTACATTTCAGGCAAGGCGAGGCGCATCGCGTATATGCGTTCAGGGGGCTTGGCTTTGGACGGAGATTGCAGGGAGGGTAGGACGTTTGCTGTCAGTGCTATCAGGCTAAAGTTAGCATTTTCCAAGATCTCCTATTGCACCTTTAACACCACGGGTCATCAATAAGGTGCAGATTTGGTCCTCAATTTGTGTTTCCAACACACTTTTTCACAGCGCGCATCACGCGCTCAAACTCACCAAAAGTCAACAAGTTCGAAAAGCAACAACGACTTGTGACCACTGCAGAATGCACGCGAGAGAGAGACGAGGCAGCGCAGATCGCGCGTCTCATAAGTGAGTGGGAATTTATGCAATACCCGCAACCTCACACCAAATTTCAAGCCGTGTAGATAGGCAAGCATATATACAAATCATTTAGTAAGCAGAAATCCGAAATTTACTTTAACATATTAAGTTAGAGGAAGATGCGACAGAATTGATGCTTGAAGAATGCACTTCCAGCAGCCATGATAAACAGTTGGCGGTTAAAGTTTTCTATGCACAATTTGATTTGACTAAAGTCTCCTCCCCTCACTGCAGCCGCCTACTCTTGCCTACATTTCAGGCGAGGCAAGGCGCATCTCAAACAAGCCTACTGATTTGTAGATTTGAGATGCGCCTAGCCTTGCCTGAAATGTAGGTGAGAGTATTTGTTGGAATAAGATGTTCTGATAGACGCCCTGACTGTAACATTGTGCAAACAACCTGTCAGTGACCTTAGCTTTCCACTGAGGGCTGCACAGAATTTATCTTTGTTCCACAATGATGAGTAAACAAGAAAAGAAGTGAATGTACTTTTGACAGAAGTGTGAACAATCTACATCATGGTTTTTCAGCATATTCAGGCCATAGTGATTAACAGATTTACTGTAAGTTCCATCTTGAACATAAAAGATTTAATTTTTTTTAAATTAAAAATAAAAAAGTATCAATCATCAGAAAATGTTCATTGCAATTATATAACATGCTCTTTACAGAGGAGCTGCCCCAATTTAGCTAGATGTGTTTGAGAGATAGAGATATTTTCCATCAAAGCCCATCATCTATCTACAGAGAAAAGGACATGGAGTGATTAACATGGAAGTTAACTGATTAAGGAAATGGAACCAGGAAGTACACAAGTTGAGAGAGAGGGAGAGCAAGATAAATTCCATTACTTCAAAAGCAGCATTAAAACTTCTATTGTAGGAAATTCAGTTCCAGTGAGGAATTCAGGACAGACAACATTATGCCACTGAATATGGTCAAAACAAACTATTTATTAAGTAAAGTAATGTAAAAAAATAAAAAAATAAAAGAAGGGTCTAAATTATGCAGTCGATCAAAATAGGAAGCAAAAGCTAAGGTTAGGTAGTAAAATACGGTTGTCTTAGGGGCAGGATTTGAGGATGTAGTCTACATGAAGACCACAAGGTCACTCTCTGTGCCGTCTGTGACTTATGCATTACCCATCCCCCAGTCCTTCGTCTCCCGTCTCTCTCTGCCCCCTCTTTGTTTGACACTAGCCTTTCTTGCAGTCTGCTGAGGCGAGACTGTTGTGCAACTATCATTCGTCAGACACCCACACCATTGTTGAACGAAGTTGGCCTGAATGCCTTTAACTCTTTCACTGTCCACTCAGATGCCACTGCTGTGATGCAAAATCAAGACTTTGTGCAATACAACAAAACAAAAACTATTGGCTATAATAATGCAAAAGCAAGACAATGAGAAATATTGTAAATAAGTCAAATAAGTGAAGATGTCGAGGGTCCACATTAGCAAACAAACACTTAACAAACATTTTTTTTTCTCATATTTTCCTGGGAGGAAGAAATGTTAGAAGGTACACTTCCATTCAAAAGTTTGGGGTCAGTAAGATTTTTTAAAAATGTTCTTGAAAGAAGTCTCTTATGATCAACAAGGCTGCATTTATTTGATCAAAAATAAATGACAAACAGTCATATTGTAATATATTACTGTAATTTAAAATAAAACATCTTGTATTTTAATATATGTTATAATTTTATTTATATCTGTGATGGCAAAGTCTTCAGTGTCACAGGATCCTTCTGGAAATTATTTTAATATGCTGATTTGGTGCTCAGGACACATTTAATCTTATTATCAGTGTGATGCTTAATAGTTTTGTGAAACTATTCACAAAATAGTGAATAGTTATTCCCCGCCCC
>NW_015552545.1:1464639-1470223 GCF_001515605.1 Sinocyclocheilus anshuiensis
CACGTTTTACCCCGAACTTTTGAACAACAGTATATGAATTTAAAAAGTTTAATAAAAAGTAACCTTTTTAAGCTACACTAGCCAAGCTCCCAAGCAGTAGTTGCATAAAATGCATTCAATTTTTTTCTGAGCAGAGCACAAGTTTCTTCTGAACACAGCTCAAACTGTAACTTATTTGTTAAAAGAATAACCTTTGGAATTGCTTTTAAATAAGCTGGAACAAGTTAGAGATACTTTGCTGAGTGGACTAAACCTCTTTGAAAAACATCAGAAAGGCAATAGAGCATAAATCAAAAAGAATACATTTAGCCTTGAGCTTGTGTAAAGGAGGCTGTACTTGCACTTGGCCAGCATGAACCTTACAGCACTGACTGAATAAAAATCAGCTGGCTTGAATAGTGCAAACAAAGACAGAGAGCATGGAGTAGTTTACATGGCTGCATATTCAAAGATGGTCATGAAGAAGTAAGGTCATAGACACAGCCAGAACCTGAGGAATAAATCCTGTTTGCAGGTAAAATATTTGTGTCATATGGGATGTGTCAAGTGCTGGACACAATAAAAGATTAGCATGTAAGCTACAAGTTCACAAGACTGAAGTCTCAGGTAACAGACATCAAGTTATGACTAAATAAATGATGCTATCGCTACAGGAAGTGCTATCAGGGATCCAGTGGTTAAACTATCAAAAAAAAAAAAAAACACATGTTGTAATAAATAATTAAAATGATGCTTATGCTTCTGAATGACTGTTGTTCTAACTGCTGTTGTTCTACTGCTCTTAGTGTCAAAAAAAAAAAAAAAAAGACTCATTATTGTATATGACTGGGAGTCAGTGGCTTAATGCTTACATCAACATGCTTTTGTAATCTTGAAAGCAGCATACATATTAATTGCAAACTTGTCCATTGGGAAAAGCAGCCCTCATAAACTACAGCAATGGTTTGTCTTATATTTTTTCCTTTATTATGTATCCGATGTATTTTTGCTGCAACAATCAAAAGGTAAGGTACAGTAAAGGTACAGTAATTAAACTAATATAATAATGCCACTATAAACTGACATCAGATCAGACTATAAATCTTTCCAGCATGATAACAGAAATGGTCAGTTCAGTAATGACTTACAATTTAAGAGTCAAACCAAAGGCGATATCTTTAGGAGAGACATAAAGAATGCAAATATATGTTAGTTAAAACTGAATTACTTTTTGTTCAATTTAATTTGCGTTTCAGCTTTAAGCCTGAATGAATAAACTTTATTGCTCACTTATCTTACCACATATTGTGTCTCTCTCATGGTTATTTTCGTCATAAACGTTCAACACCACCATCTGGTGGAGACCTTATATTGTTATAGCTTCTGCAATCTCCAGAATCTCTCTTGGCCATTAGCGTCATAATTTATATCAGTCTTTAATGTAGATTTGCAGTAATATGATGGCTTTAATCGTATACATATAAAATAAAAAGAATAGCTTATACAAAAGGTTTCAGCATCCTGTGCTCAAATTCTATAATGGACAATAAAACATTGGCACTCCTGCACCCTGTCACCTCCTTTCCTACATCACTGCTAGTTTCATGTTTTTCATATCACTCCATGCCCCGTTTCTGCTGATGTAATAAGATAATTTAATAAATAAATATCTGAAGTATATTTTACTTCAATTTAGGATATTATCATAATCTGAATTAAAAGTTACATTTAATTCATAGATTGAATTCCATAAATACAATGCATCGATTTAATAATTTATTACTTTCGTAGTATTAAGTGTGGTAATATAAAGACAACAACATGAAATATATAACCAGCTTTGTATAGTATAATAGCACAAAAGCAAATTTCTGAGTTAAAATTTAATTTATAGATTGAATTTCATAAATACATAACACATTCATTTCAGAATTCCTTAGTATTTGTTCCAAAGAGAATCCATAGAGAAACATAGAAATAGTGCAGAATCTTAAACATTTCCTCTTTTTTTTTTCTAAAAACTTTGTTCATTTAAAGTTTGTTATGTCCCGTCTTAATGTTCATAGATTGCAATACTGGGCCAGTCCACTAGAGGCTGCAAGAGTTAATGTTCTGTGGTTGAGAAGGAGCGAGGAGAAGGAAGAATAAAGAAGTGTTGGTAATGTTGTGAACTAGTCATTCTCTCTTCTTTTAATTTCTTTAATTACGAGTTCCAAACATTACAAAATCTGGCGACGATGTCTGCATCTGTACCCATGCTTGCATTTTTTCTTCCGACGGTCGGAGAGCCTCCTATTCCATTTTCTACATGGAAGAAAATGTTCCAAAATTATTTGCTTGTCATCGGAGCATGAGGTGATGCATGGCCTGATGCCAGAGTTCGTGCAGTTTTGTTACATTGTCTCGGTACGGAAGGCCAGAGACTTTTCTATACGCTGCCAAATGGGGGTACAACTTATGATGAGGCCATGGTGGCTATTGATGCTCATTTTACGCCAAAAGTGAATGTTGTTGCTGCACGGCATAAATTCAGACAGCGCGCACAGCGCTCGTAACCCACTCACCTTAGTCAGTGATAATGGTCCTCAGATGATTTCTACTGCATTCGCTGATTTCCTGGCTGAAGGAGGAATAAAACACATTCGTTGCAGTGTTTATTGGCCCCAAGCAAACGGTGCTGTGGAAAGATGGAATCGTGTTTTAAATAACTGTATCCAAGTAGCTGAAATGCAACAACTTCCATGGAAACAAGCAGTCACAGACTTCCTCCAAAATTACAGCGCTACCCCACACACAACCACAGGGGTATCACCATTTGAACTGTTAAGAGGGAGGAAGATGTATACAAAGTTAAACACTCTGTCAGCCACAACAGCTCAGGGAGAGGAAGTGCCAATGGGCATGCGTGACCGTGTGCAGCGAGTTCAACAAAAGATGAAACAGTATACAGATCAGAAACGTGGCGCTAAACCAGCACCCTTCAAGTGTGGAGATCGTGTACGTGTAAGAAAACCAATGCATGTACCAAAGGCTGGAAGGAAGTTCACTGTTCCTTTGTCAGTGGATAAGAAACTAGGACCAAGCACTTATGTCTTGAGCGATGGAAAGAAATGGAATGCAGCTCACTTGTCTCTGGTTCCAGAAAACACTCAAACTGCATTAGAGAATGCTCAGGTTAACCCTGGAACTGAGAATGTTGTGCTTGAGCCAGTTAGGAGTACACGGGCTAGGCAGCCTCCTGTGTGGTTAAAAGACTATGTAGCAGAGTGAGGGAAAAGAAAAGAAGAGAGAATAAAAGGAAACACTAGTGTAAGAATAGAGAAAGTAATTGAAAACATTTGTTGAATGTGTTCATGTGTTTATTAATTTGATTTTATAAAACACCAGAAGTACATTTATGGTTTAAAGGCAGAATTTATAAATGGATTGAAATTAGGCTGAATAATCCCCTTTTAAGAGTTTATTTTCTAAAGAAAGGGGAATGTTATGTCCTGTGTTAATGTTCATAGATTGCAATACTGGGCCAGTCCACTAGAGGCTGCAAGAGTTAATGTTCTGTGGTTGAGAAGGAGCGAGGAGAAGGAAGAATAAAGAAGTGTTGGTGATGTTGTGAACTAGTCATTCTCTCTCCTTTTAATTTCTTTCATTACGAGTTCCAAACATTACAAAGTTTAAGTGAAAGAAAGCCCTTATTTTTAACATAGTCTCAGACTTTTGGATCCCACCGTATATATTGCTGTTCCAGGTGGCAGGGTTCATAATGAAGGTAGATAGCAGCTGCACTGCTGAGATATGTGTGTGTGTGTGTGTGTGTGTGTGTGTGTGTGTGTGTGTGGGTGTGTGTGTGTGTGTGTGTGTGTGTTTATCAGGAAAACCTGTGGGGAACTGGGATGCAGTTACAGTGCCCTGAAGCCATCTATTCTGTAAAGCAGCTATCGAACTCCAGCTGCGAGGGAAGAACTGGGCAATTTTGGTGAAAAGACCTCTGAAGATAGAGAGCAGTGTCCAGTGCACATAAAGACTACTCATAGTCTCCTGCTAAAGAAATCAACACACAGCAAGGCCAACGAAACCCATAGGGCCATTGGCATAGATTTACCTGATTTCATATGTTCTGACGGGGACAGTTTTATTCTGGCTAAAAACCATAAATTATTCATTGATATTTATGAAAGAGGAAACATAAAAGTGGGACAGAGGTTAATACAACTCCCACTTGGTACCACATGTGAGCAGAAAACAAGACTTCCTTCAGTGAATGATGGAATATTCTCTTCTGTAGATCAAATACTGTATAATGCCTGCATTAAAAAGTTATGATCTGTTTAGGAATTAAAGGAAGCTTATGGAATGCCCAACAATTCATTTTATACCACCAGAGGGCAGACTGAATAAGCAAAAAGATTACCAAGTAATTGGCACCGAGATTCTTGGTATGTACATGATAATTATTTTCATTATATTTTAGGTAATAAATAAACTGGTTTTGAGTAGTTTTAAAGTTAAATAATGCTGAACCCACTTGCAATCCAGATTGCAATGATCACCTGGTGTAGGGCAGCAAGGTATCTAATTTCTCCATATAAAGCATAAAGAAGTCGTCTGCTGGAGGCTGATAAGCTTTATTTTGCAGGGACTTGGGGGACAGATTGAATAGAGCTGTGCTGATCCATCTCAGAGTTTGAATTAGGTAGAAGGACTTAGGCAAAGCCTGTGAACGGCCATGCTCTCAAATGGGACATCTCCTCCATGTCACAAATAAAATATGTAGCGTTTAATGAGTCTTTAACTTATTTTCATAGCATCTGAGGCCAGTACTGGCAGAATAGCGATGCACCTGAAGGAATTCAGATGAAATGCCTCAGTTTGTCTGCATCTGAATATCTTGCAATTTTGAATGAAAAGCATCTAAAAAGCCTTAATCGGCAGCCTTGTTAAACTCGAGACAGTCAATATGGTGGATAAAAAGCAAGGCATGTGGTTCAAGGTATTTCACAAGTTACTAAATTACAGATATATTATGTCTGGATGGAATAACTGACCATTTCTGACATCCTGTTACGGCAATTGCTGTAACATTACCACTTTAGCTCAAGGTGGCAGTTTCATATCACTGGAGTCATCACACCATTATAAGAGAAATTTACTGTTATTTCAAACCGTTTTCTGTTATATATCTGCCTGCTGTTTGTTGCAGTTACTAAGTGCCACTTTATTGGTCATTTTTTCATATTTGTGTTGTCTCTACAAAAAGAGAAACAGACAAGCTGTAGATTTTGAGATTGAAACGTTATCAAAAGACTAAAACTGATATATTATCTTTGCCTTAAAGCAGAGACTGAAACTTCTCAATTTGAAACTTCCAAAAATGACGATTCCCCTATGAGGGACACCCTGTCTAAAATATAAAGGTAGCTATGTATTTTCCATGCATACAAACTAATAAAAACTCCAGTGTGAGACAAATATTTAGTGTGGTATCATAAAGACAACAAAATTACATAACCGGCTTTGCTTGTCATTGTACAAAAGCAAATATATTTAAATCATAATTCATTCATATCATAAGTGAACATGATTGATTTGAGAGCCCTAAAAATAAAAA
>NW_015552545.1:1470358-1486644 GCF_001515605.1 Sinocyclocheilus anshuiensis
AGACTAGCCCCCTATCGGTCCCCGGAATTTGAAGCATATTTTCAATTCAGTATCGTTTTATTGCACTTTTCCCCCCATTGAATTTAAATAGTTTAAATTCATTAATGTTTTTGAAGCATTGATGGCTCCATGAAGAACCTTGGAAGCTCTCCATGGAAACTAGACAGAGGTTCTCTAGATTGTTAAAATATACTTCACAGTAAGAAAAAAAATGGTTCTTTGAAAAACTGTTCACTGAAAGGTTCTTAAATGGCATTGCTGTGAAAATCCCCTTTTGGAACATTTATTTTTAAGAGTGTATAGTGAAAAAAAAGGTTCATTACATTTTCAAAATGTTCTTCACACTAAAAAAAAACTCCCTTTTGGAATATTTATTTTTAAGAGTGCATTTTTGTGCCACAGCCTTCAATCAAGCTAGATTTTTGCCCCTAGATTTTTAGGCACCTCTACTCTAAAGCAAGTGAACTGATATATGCCTGATATACTTTAGTTTTACAACAATAAATCAGTTACATAACTATATCATTCCAGTAGCTTAATGTAAATCCTTGTTGGTCCTGGAACAATGCAGATGGAAAAAAGGATGTACTACTTATGCCACTTTAGTGTTATTTATAAAGTTTTCTCTAGAATAGGGAAACCCGTAAGAGCATTCAGCTCTATTAACCCTCATTAATCCTATTTCTTTTATATGTAACTTTGGCAGGCTAAAATGAGTCTGGTATCATCATGTAGCATTAGAGGAGCATCTAAAAGTAGGCTGTCCCCCGGGGAGGTCATGTGTTCAGGCCCACACAGAGATACATCTTTCTTGTTGACTGTGGTAACTACTGTTCCACTAAAACATCATAAATTACACGTTGTTTGAAGGTGTTTCAACCTTGAACACCAGTATTCTGAGCTAGTTTAGGGATACATTAATCACATTCAGTTGGATAGCGAGAATGCTTCACAGCCATTGCCGCACAGCAGAAAAAATTAAATCAAATATCAACATGTTATAAAAACACCCGACTAATATAAAAAATGATCTTACTGGTGGGGCTGTTGTTGATCAATTCTCTTAATGATCAACGCTTCTCTTTGTTCATTTCTTTCAGTCTTCTGAGTTGTTGCAGTCCTCACAGAAAACACATTAAAGAATACATTCCCAAATTACAATCCTCAAAGCAAGCCAGCATTTTAAAGCGGAACTGAGCGACTACAGCGTTTCCTATTGATTTGTAAGGGTAATACACCCTTGTAGTATTTTCATTTAAAAAAAATTGAGATGTGTGACAATAGAGAAAATATCACATAGGTTAAAGTTTATGAGACAAAACTTTAAGACAGACAAATCGATTCTTCTGTAACATTTGCGAAGGTTGAACATTTCCCACATAGGAACAAAGGCAGCAAGGAGGAGATTGAAAAAAGCTCCAGGTCGGTCTGTGCACACCACTGTGAAAGTAACTTCATAGTTTGTAAAGTATAATATAACTCAGGATTGTAGAAATGTCCTTTAATCTATATTTGTGAAACATTTGGTGTAAGATTAGGCATAACATTTTGAATAAAGAATGAACAGGGCATTGGAACCATGACGCAGTGGTGCTCGAACAGGGATGTGGGTATAAATCTAGCCTTGTGTCCACAAACTTATTCAACCATCTCTCTTCCAGTGCTTTCCTGTCACCCTCCATTGTATCGCATAAAGGTAAAGTGCCCATCAATGAAATAATTGAGCAATATCATGAGCAAGGGTGCTGTTGTACTCATACCTGTGGTCCTGTATTCAGTACAATAGCAGAACCTCAAGTGTGATAATACATTTATACATCAGTTATGAACAAGAACTTAACAGGATAGTTCAGACTGTCTTGGTCGGTTTTATCTGATTTGAACACTCTTGTTAAACAGTTTGGGGTTAGCAAGATTTTTTTTAAAGAAATTAATACTCTTCAATAAGGATGCATCAAACTGATCAAAAGTGACAGTAAAGACCTGAAAAAACAAACACACAAACAAACAAACAAATGCTGCTCTTCTCTACATCTATTCATCAAAGAATCTTCGAAAATGTAACAGTTTCCACAAAATATTAGGCAGCACAAATAATTTAAACATCGCTAATACTACTACTACTACTACTACTACTCTTACTACTACTACTACTACTACTACTACTAATAATAATACAAGTTTAAGCACCAAATCAGCATATTAGATTGATTTCTGAAGGATCATGTGACACTGAAGACTTTGATTGCTAATGAAAAATCAGCAATAACATACACTTTAAAATAAATTAAAATAGAAAACAGTTATTTTCAATTGTAATAATTTTTCACAATATGACTTTTTATTTTTTACTTCATTAGTGATCAAATGCAGACTTGGTGAGCATGAAACTTGAACGGCATATCGATGTCATTAATTACTATTCATCACATGTGTTCTGTGCACATTTTGTACTGTTTCATCACACGTTTATACAAGCTGCTGTTCTAGAAAACCCCAAAATGCAGCTCAGAGTATCTTACTACTTCTGGCATGAAGGAAAACAGTCAGCTGTGTTTCGACACCCAACATAAGTTAACCGTAACTGAGAACTTGTGAGCCCACCATCAAGCACTGAAATCAGTGATCCTGATAAAGTGTGACTACAAACGTTGAATCAGTTCATTTGAATCAGTGTTAATTTTGGTAGACACTTCTAAAGATCTTCTACTACTGAAAATGCTGTGAAGTCTTTACAGAAGCAGCTTTACAGAAAACAGTGGAAAGGAAAACTCCTTAGGAAGGAACAGTATCAACTGTTTCAAAGTTGCTGACCCAATCCATGTTATCCCACGATATGGATTTGCTTCCGGAAAGTGACTTAAGTTACGCGCTGCTCCCAGTCATCATTAAGACTAGCAAGGCACATAATTAGCAATTATGAATCAGACAGATAAGTGAGTGCAATGATGGTCTCATTTCTCCATCTGCAAGTCTACCCTGGAATTTAATTATTAATACATGATAATACATAATTGAGCTTCTGTCTGAGCACATGCTCAGAGTAATTAAAATGTGACTGAGATATGCCTTAAAAGTTAATCGGAATATCGGGCCCAATTTAAAATATTTTATGAAAAAAGCAGATAGCAGAGAACATTAAATTTGAGGAAGAAACGGGACAGTCATCAGCAAACCTTATGATGTACTCACTCATTCATCATGTCTCCCAGGCAAACATTTCACTTTCGAAACATTATGAATCCATTAAGGGGTTGTCTAAGGTATTTTCTCTTTTATGGCAGATATGAAAGGTAAAGTGTGTCATATCTGCAACACCAGCAGCTCCAAACTGAAATGCAGACTGTGTGTTTGAGAGGCCCAACTGTGCCGGACTTAAAGGTCCCCTGAAATGCTTAGAAACACGCAGCGTTACTCTATGTGTTGATGTCATTTTAACTGAAACAGGAAGACAGGGCGGGACATATCAAGGAGCCCCGCCCCTTTTTAAAATAGCCAATAGCGTTCGTTTACATCACAGCTTGGGCTAGAGCCGTTGAGCTCCATAAAGCTGCATTTGACAGGGTATGCCAGCCACAATCTCATCCATATTGCTATAAAATAATATAGCATTCTGTGTAGAATTCAAATAGCTCCGATACATTTTGTGGTCTGCGCCGACTCGCGCATGTGATCTGCGCACACTGCCTTACTAACACCCAAAAAACTTTAATTTTGATTTCATGGGGACTTTAACACTGGCTCAACAAATTGTGTCAGTTTGATGCAGGAATATCTGTTTTTTTGTTTCCACCATGGAAGACAGAAGAGAGATAAACTTGTTTGAAAACAGTCATAATTATCTCATACAATTCTGTTTGGTGCTGTTAGGGATTCAGAAAATACACACTTCACATTTAAACAGTGCTGAAAAGGCATCACTGTCATTATGTTGCAAAATAAACTGGTATTTCATCACAATAAAGATGCAAAAAAATTCAACTTGACAAAGTGATAAATGAGGTACCTCAGAGTAACTAAACAGTTTTACTTTGAGTTGTCTTCTTTGCAGCAACACCCCTGCAGCAAAAAAAAGTACAGTAAAAGTGTGGAGGTAAAGTGCTAGTAGCCTGTTTAGATGACGCTCCAATTCAAAGAATACAAGGGTTTTGCCAAGTTAAATGTCCAAAACCATGGTAATACCATGGTACTTTTTGTTTGTGACTGCACAAAGATCAGGTTTCTTACTAAACTATGTAAAAACACAGTTAAACGTAATCTTAAGCAAATCTCAAAATGAATCATTTGTCATACTGTACATTATAATTCTGTGATTCCTAAATGTACTTTTAGCTTTGAAAACCATATAGTTTCAGTGCATTGCTTTTCATTAATTATATTGTATCTTAATATTGAATATTTCTCAATTAAAAATTATCCTATCATTGGCCAGAATTGTAATATCGTATTGTAATATGCAGCCCTAATGGTAGCATTACAACGCCTCTGGCGATAACGTGTTACTAAATAATAAATAATAATAATAATTTTTCTCTAAGATCAATATGTATTGCTTACAGATCTGAGACCCTCAGATCTGTAAGCAATACATATTGATCTTAGAGAAAAATTATTATTCAGTAGCAAGCACACTGTAGGCATTCTCAGGAACTGCATGCTGCATAAAGTGGTCTGCTTTTAATCATGAGGTCTACAGTGTAAATATCTTCCTTCAGCCTCAAATTCTAGAGTAGAAGCCATCCATCGCACAAATGGATGGAGAATGAAGACCTCCCTTCAAATACACAGAAAGGTCACCTTTGTTCATGTTTACCACATTTCGAGAAAAGCATTTCCCAACAGATTGGAGAGAATCAGAGCTGGCTGGATCTCCTTAAAGGGGTGCTGTCTCTGTTTCAGCCATTCTCTGAAATTCTCAGAGACACAATCCACAGATCTGTTTGGTTTGGCTCTCCTGCGGAGATCTGACCTTTGGCGAAATCAGAGGGAGAGAGAGAGAGAGAGAAGCAATCTGCTCGTCTGATCAAAGCTCTGGTGGACATTTCTCACATAAAACAGAGAGCGAGGGGATTGCCAGTGTAATTGCAGAAGTATCTGCAATAGATCCAACAAATCACAGGGAGAGGAGTGCAAATATACATTACCAATCGAAAGTTTAGACACACTTGACTCAGTTTACACTACTGTTCAAAAGTTTGGGGTCGGTAAGGTTGTTAAATGTTTTTAAAGTCTCTTATGCTCAACAAGTCTGCATTTGATTGAAACATTATTACAATTTAAAACAACAATTTTCTTTTGTAATATAGTTTAAAATGTAAAATGTATTCCTGTGATGGCAATGCTGAATTTTCATTACTCCATTACTCCAGTCTTCATAGTCACATGATCCTTCAGAAATCTTAAAAAAAGAAAAATCTTACTGACCCCAAACAGTGTTTTTGATGAAAAATTATTATGCTGAATTGCTTGAATGTATTTTTATAAACAAATAAATTGTGCCTAAATTTGAATGTCTTTGCAAAACTGAAATTTTAATTAAAAAATAAAAATAAAAAAGACATAAAAAAATACATACATACAGTCAAACCAAAAATTATTCAGACACCAGATATCATTTTTGATATTTTTTTTACTAGTGGGTGCAGGACACTATAGTTCATTTATGTAATTGAGGATAGCAAAATAAAGTAAACTGTGACATATTATACCCCAAAATTCTTCATACAGTGGAATACCAGTAAAATTGATAAAAATTTGGGACCAAAAATTATTCAGACACTTTGACCTGACCATGCTTAAGTGTTATCTGTTATCAAGATGAATTTGTTCTGACACAATTTAACTCTGAGTTCTTGTCATATTTTATTACCATTTTCTAAACTATAGCGAATAAACTATGATAACGTGTGAAATGTTGAAGGTGTCTGAATTAATTTTGTTTTGACTGTACATACATACTGCATAAGTGGACTGAATGAGGGAAAAGCAGCCAGAAATGTCCAGCTATAATATGGGCAACGGGTTGAATAGTTTTGATGTTTTTTTTTTTTCAATTTATTTTGTACTACCACATTCAGGGCTCAATAACTTAAATTTTTTTGATTAAAAATGCATAATAATTTACAAATAAAATTTAAAGTTTTACTTGAATTGATAAATAAATATTATATACTATATATAAAAACAAAACAATAACTATAAAATAAATCTATAATCCAAAATTATAGTCATAAATATAATATAAATCTGAAATTATAGTAATAAATTACACATTTGAAAATGTATGTGTGTTGGCTTGTAAATGTTTGCATGCCCAGTAAAATCCAAACTACTGTCCCAACCAAGAAAGCAGAAACCATTCTTACTTCTGTCCTTACATAAATCCCATACTTCCATGTTTGTTTCATAATATTAATTACATTACTACTTTACTAAAATTTAGTAAATGTATATGTAGTGTCCAATCATTTGACTGGTATGAGAAAACAAACCCATTCCATAACATTTACAACAAAGAGAGCATATGGGCCATTTAATTGCCCTTGTGTAACGTTTTTAAAATTAGTTCATTAGAGTTTACTCTTCTGCTAATTCATTGTTAAAATATTTAATCACTCACCATAATTGCCTGAAGGGGCTTAATTAAAAACGGTGTTAAAAGAGTGTCACATGTATTCTCTTATAAAAGACAAATGCTTGACACTCATTCTTCGCCACTGAAGGATCTCATCTTGTGATGTGAGTGACAGTGGTTAAATAGAACATAACTCATAAATACCTGAAAGGGATATTATGAGGCAATAGAAACATCATCTTTAGAGCTCAATTCACCCCTCAAATCTCAAAAGACACAGTGATGGGCGTTCTTGTTTATGCAGTGACAACAACACACATCACCTCTGGTTTTTAAGTTTGCTGTCATGGAAGGTTCAGCAGTGTGATGTTATTAGATGTTTCTACTGTTCATTCTTACAGAGGACACATCTATGTGACAGCTGGCAACATTGCCCTAGAGAGAAAATTGTTACATTGCTTTGTTCAAAGACAAGTGAAATTGTGAAATGAGATTTAAAAGACTGAATTGCATCACAGCCATATTTAAAAAATAAATAAATAAATAAAAAAACCCACATGATATTAAAAGTAAATATAGCATAACATTACATAGCTGCACTGGCTATACAGTGTGGGAGTTTAGTGCTCTCGGGAAGGATGGCCACCAGATAAAATGACAGGTTTGTTGACCGCCGTCTTTGAAATAAAGCAGATATGGAAGCATGTTTTCTTAAGGGCACTATCTGAGCTGTAGCTCAAGCATCCGCCTTTTAGATTTGGGATTCAGCGATATCCCAGTGAATAACCAGTCTCTCTGTAAGCAGGGGCTGACATTTAATGCTTTTATCTACACAATGCAATGCTGCTCATAAAATATCAGCAAGCAATTATGCCACTGACTGGGAAAAATGAATGTTGTCATAAGTAAAGTAGGTGTGAATACATATCATGTTAATACTTCATGCACCCACATTTGAACATGACTATTTTGACTTAGTCTAAATGGGGCAAGTAGAAAAACATTTGAGAAGTTTGTAAACTCACATATTTTCAGAAAATATTCCAGGTTCAGTACAAGTTAAGCTCAACCAACAGCACTTGTGGTATTATGTTAATTAGGACAACAATTTATTTTTAACTCCTTTTCAAAAATATGGGTTACAGTGAGGCACTGAAGGGGTTCAATCAGTGAACGTTAAAATACCCACCATTTCAAAAGTATAGTCACAAGATTTAAACAGGCATGATTTTAGTGTGAAAAATAATACTTAACCATTTCTTCAAAAAGTTATTTCCAATTGTACAACATTGTTGTCAGACAGCATTATCCCTAAAACAATGAGGATAACAAGAACAACTTTACAGCTCAAATAATACACACATTCTAACAGAATACATAATGTACTGTAAGTGCTTTTAATATAATTGTAAACTTTTAGTTGGCCCCATTCAATTCCAATTTTGTACCATAGCCTCAATTCTTGTTTCCTTTAAAGAAAAGGAATAAAATGTCAGCATTCTTGTTATCGAATCTATTTGTGATATGAACTACTTTCCAGAAGGTGTGGGGGGGGGGTCTTTTCCAGGAAATGTGAAAAATTCTGATTTAACAAGAGACAGGCCCCATTTCCATTTCGGAAAAACAAGGCATATGGCATCCTACTGCATTCGCAATTCCACCCTTGCCTACACCATTACGCACAAGCCACATTTCCCATTCTAATGAGCATAGTCTACAAAATAACTAAAAATAAGCCCTGCATTGGCAGGAGATGGTTCACAATGTGAGGTTTTAACCTTCCTAAGAGATGTGTCAGTCACATCCGCCTGTCAGTTCTATCCATTTTCCATGACAGCTGTGGAGATCTGCTTAGGGATGCCACCAGCATGCACATCTCCAATCAAAGGAAGGGCCTGAAGTGATGGAGTGGATGCGCGCAATCAATACCACCCCCAGTCTCAGTGCTCACATTTCATTACAAATGAAATAAATGTTCCTCTCTCTCCCTTTACATGAAAATAAATGAGTGTTAAAAGGGGAGTGTTAAGCCAGGTGTGAGTGTTATTGGATGTTTTTTCTCCCACAAGAACAGTGGCTTAAGCCTTCTGACTTTATTAAAGTGGTGCTCTCCATGGATCTTGCCTCAAATGGCCGCAAATGTAAGTATATTTGCACACGGTCTACGCTTGTTTAAATTATGCTAATGTGGACATTAGACGTGGCTCAAGGAGACCTGCTGAACAGGCAACTCGGGAGGCTTTGATTACACTCGAAATGAGAAATCACATAGGAAATCTTTAATATCTCAATTGTTAATCCAAGAATAAAGTGAGATTACATGGAGAGCAAACACAGCAAAATAATTCTAATTCCAACAGAAATAATAATGCCCATTATGCATTTAAAACTGACTCCCAGCAGAGTCAATTAGAAATAAATCTTTTGTAGGCCAATCCCCCCAAAAAGTGTAAACACTATGGCGCTGACAAAACATTGCTCTGTTTGTCTGAGAAATCCAGTCAGTTCAACACAGAAAAACTGTCTCAACCAATGGAGTAATTTTGGGGGTAGGACTATCTGTTAGCCGACCAATGGCAGACACCACCAGATGGATGATGGTCAAGTGCAACAGCTAATTTCTCTACACATGAACTAGACACATGAATACTTTGCCATATAAATAATGGGACAAAATATAAATGTAAGCGAAATTGAGAAAATATAGAAAGTTTGCAAATCAAAGATTTAAATATTCGGGTCTTTTGAGGATGAAGTAAGAACAACAGTCAGACCAGCAGCAGAAGCACAGCTGTCACCAAAAACCAGGACTGCATTGGGACATATAGCATATATTTAGATAAACATTAAACTGTTTTTACCAATATGGACATATTTACATTTTAACACTTATGGGGTGGTTGCAAGTTCCATTGAACTATTGGTAACGAAGGAACTTGAGACCAATTGCTTTTGGGAAGCACCCCCAGGACCCCAGGAAAGACATGTAAAAGGTAATCTAAAGACCATTATACACTGTAAAAAATTTATTGTCAAATTAACAGTAACTTACTGGCAACAATTATCCAGTAGCTGCTGTATTTCATTTAACAGTAAAATTACTGTAACACTAACTACAGTAGTGTTTAGCTTACTGTAAAATTGAATACAGCATTTTACTGTATTTTTTACCATGTCAAAGTACAGTATTACACTGTTGATTTTTAATAATACTGTATAGTATTATACAGTTATGAAATGTTATTTTAATTTATTTTATAGTGCTACTGTATAACCTTTAGAATTTGTAGAAAACCTGTAAAAGTTCTATTTCAACTGTTGATGGTAAATAGGAAAATGAACAATTAAAGCTTTAACTGCACAAAAAGTTTATTTTAAATTTTTAAACAATACATTAGTAAAAAATAATGACAATAAAAATCAGTTTTAAAACAAGACTAACTAACAATTTATAATTAATCATTAAAATCACAGAACAATACATTAGTAATAATAGCATATAATACAACAATAAAATAATGTTTTAAAAAACAAGACTAACTAACAATTTATAATTAATCATTAAAATCACAGAACAATACATTAGTAATAATAGCATATAATACAACAATAAAATAATGTTTTAAAAAACAAGACTAACTAACCAGTATAATACTGTGTAAACAACAGAAATCATTTACAGTGTATCTTTCACCATACAGCATCACTTACGAGCACTACAAACTTTAAAAAAAGGTTTAACACTTGAAGCTGGAGAATAAAATTATAGTTTGTGTTCATGTACATTATTATTTGGTGTTTTCTCTTTTCATCCTTTTCTTTTGTTAATTTAAATAATCTATGATATCATGCACTTAACACAGCTATTTGCATATAAATATATATATATATATATATATATATTCTGTCAGGATATAAACTGCTAACTGTTATCTCGAATTACTTTGAATTTACCACTGTGTTTCGCGCAGAAAACACTCACACTCACATTTTGAATTCCCCACTGTCCATGCGCTGCTGGAGTTTATCCATGACTGGATAAAATCAATCGAATAATGTACACACAACAGCGCAGAGACAATGGACTTGAATTTATTGTCTCTTGATTCTTCCTACAAATCACAATTCAGTATGAACACTAATACAGCAGTGACGGTGATTCACCTTTAGGTTTTAAAACAGAGGACAGATATGGATGGATGGATCAATGGAGTTTGGATGCGATCTGGTGGCTATTTTAGTTTTTTTGTATACATTTTATATTCCAATATATTTTGTAAAATATTTATTTTCCTAAAAATTAATTTTTAGTACAGCACATTTCCTGTACAGTAAATGCAAACTTCTGTAACTTTTTTTTTTCCAATTAAATTTTTCGAAATGCTAATCTGCTGATTGTCTTCTTTAAAAAGAGACCAACCTTAGGTCTGAATTCCAAAGCATTCATGAATTATAACTATTTAAGTTCAGCGCATTTTCACGTCTATGTTTTAAAAAAGGTGGGAGGGACAGTTAAGAGGTTAAATGTTTCATTTAGAGGTTAGTGTTTCATTAGGCCAACACTATAACATCCACCTAGATAACTTAAAAAAAGAGATATAAAATTATTTTTTTTTTCTTTTACAAATTTACCAAAGGAGGACAACATTTACTAAAAAATATAAAAAAAGTGATTTTCTACATGACTGACTTATTTAAATGAACTACAACTGCAGGTCTATGCAATAACTTATGCTGTATTTTCTCTATACTCATATCAGTAATACCAGCTGACCCAGTATAAAGTGACATAACGCTTTTCTGCAAATCTTGGAAATAGCTTTGAAACTCTCCTGGTACTTTGTAGGAAAGAGGCACACAAATAGCCATAATAACAAGTGGATTGTGCTCTTGTGCATATGCCTTGTCTCATGTGTAGCCTCAGAATTTCATCTGTTCAGTGCAAAAAAAAAGTACAGGATTCACATCTCAGCCTGCTACAGATTGCTTTTCCTCCAGGATACATCTAAGATTAAAGCTGGAGTGAGGACTGGCGTTACAGTATGCCCTATATGATGTTCAGCAGTGTCAGGTTAGTCCAGATTCTCAGTAAGCGAGCATTTCTCCCATTTTATGGATACATGCTCCTCTATTAAAATCATAGAAAAATTCTCAAGAATTCTAGACGCAAAAACTAAACTGACAACGTAAAGTTTGCAGTGCATTGCATCAAGTTTGTTACAACCAATTTTCAGAGTTTGTGTCCAAATCTGTCTGAAAGTAAGCCAACAACGCCTTAGGGAACTTCTTTTCCAGTATGCAGCTTATCATCTGTAATGTCCTTTGATACTTTCCATCACTCTGTTGTCCTTGAAAGAGCACTATTGAATCAAGACAAAGGGACTGAAATGTGAATGCAAATGATTTTGCTCAGTGATGTTGCAAGGAGTCATCTTTTTACATTTCAGATTTCATGCAGAGTATTTCTAGGTGGTCTCTGCACATTAGGATGGAACAACTGGCACTTGAAAGCCCACCCGATGTGCATTTGATGCAGTCACGGCTGAAATTCTTCCTGTTAATGGAAACGTTTTGATCCAACGGAAATGTTAATCATCTACAAAAGTGGTCCACTCACTGAAATGTCATTGCCACCCTCTTCATTGCCTTCCAATAATTAAGAACATGTTATGAACTTCTTTTTCCTTTTTTATTTGGAACACTGTGAGCTCTTTTGAAAGTTGTGATTTTTAAAGAAATGAATGTTTCATCATTTGGACCCCCTGAGTAGCTGCCAACAGCTTGCTCTCTCTGAATGATACTTCTCACTTAATTCCTCCTCCCTTCAGCCACACAAACATAGAGCATGTATGGAACAGACATCATTAAAACTCCAGTCAGCTTCCAAATGCTCCAACATGTGGTCCACTCAGCATTAAAAAAACCCATACATTTAGCTTTACACATTGCAATTATAATGTAGACTTGAACTTCAGGCACCACACCATATTGGAGAGAGAATATTAGTGTTTTAATACACTTATACGGAACACCTATCAAACAAAAAAAAAAATAAAAAAAAAATAATGGCTGATGAAAGTGCACTAGTCATTAATGCTCACATGTAACACATTACTTGAACTTTAGGTGTACTTGCACTGTTGTTACAGACATTAATGAATATTTCATTTCATGCAATATTTCTTATCTAATGTTATTTTATTGGCATTTGAACAATTAAATTTACAGTGGCGGGATGGACCCAGTAAACCTTTTTTTTTTTCAAAGTAACCGCTTTGGTTGCCAGAACTTCATAAAAGCTATGACAATGTTTATGGTATTACAGGATGGCATATTGTTGCCTGTATATTTTACATCTTATAACCATATATTTCATGTTCCTGATAAATTGTTAATATACAGTATCAATTTACTTGAACTACCAAAATCCACTTTTTACCTTAAAATGCAGCCTGGTGATAACCACCATAATAATACAGGTGGTACAACAGAAATTAGTAAGTTTGATTTGATTTATTAAAGGGGTCCTGTCATGCCCTTGGACTGCCCCTGTGTTCCGTGTCTTGTGTTTTGCTCCCCATGTGCTCCCCATGACCCAGTTTCTCCTGTGTTCATTGTTTCCAGGTGTTCCCCATTTAGTTCCTCAATTTAAGCCCTGTGTTTTCCTGAGTCCTGCGTCTAGTCTAACGTCTACTCCATGTGCTATGTGTGCATTCCCTATGTTCCCTGCTTTGTGGATTAATAAAGACAGTGGATCATTGTGACTCTCCTACGTGCTCCTCGTTCCTCGCTCCAACACAGTAGCAGTTTAGGGCTTTAGGGTTTAGTAGCTATAGAGCTCCGGCCGTAGAGGCCGGGCCGAGTGCCGAGGCCAAGGCCATGGAGGCTGCTCCGCCATGGCCCCCTGAACTGTCTGCTCCGCCATGGCTCCACGGGCTGCCTGCTCCGCCATGGCTCCCTAGTCTGCCTGCTGCGCCATGGCCCCCTGAGTTCCCTGCTCCGCCATGGCTCCCTAGTCTGCCCGCTCCGCCATGGCTCACTGAACTACCTGATCCGCCATGGGTCCCGGAACGGGTACCGCCCTGAAGGCCGTCTGTCCTGTGTAGGCCTATCCTATAAACTATCCTATAAACTGCCCTATTAACTCACAAATAAATTACATATTTCAAATCAGCAAAAAAATCTGAAATGAACTGCCTCATGAATGTTGTTTCTTATGCTCAAATAGCGTTTAAAAAGCTTATTTTTCAGGCTAGACCAGCCAATGCGCATGCCTCAGGTTTCTATGGGAACCAGAGCTTCTAATGGCCGCAGCAGTGACCCAATGACTTTACCAATCAGCGATTGGCTCTTTCATTTAGACGGCGGGACTATTCCGCCATATTGCGAGTTGCAGTTTCTCCCTTTCATAAGTATAGGAGTGAACAGTCTTTATATTTCTGTAGTCTTTGTCTGTAGTGCAGCTCAACCAGGCATCGCTCCCTTTTTTTGCATATTACGTGGGCAGGAATGATTAAAATGATAAATACAATTATAATTTTTTGTCTTTTTCTGTAAAATTCAGTGTACACTAGGGCTGCACGATAAATCGCATGCGATATTTAATGCGCATTCTGTGTAGTTGATGCTGCTCAATGTGAAAGCACGTACGTGATGGAGATTCACCGCTGATTACAGAACTGGCTTTCTGACAACATGCGCATTAAATATCACATGCGATTTATCGTGCAGCCCTAGTGTACACTACATTTTTTTTCAGTGTACACTACTGCGATTGATGAATCGATTATGGAGGAGTATTGCATTGAGAATGGCTGACACATTATCTGTGCATGAGTTTGTGATGATGAAGGTATCTCGAGCTATTTTGTACGCTCAGTCCTCCATGCTGATATATGGTACAGGCTTCTTTCATGTCGAACGAGCTCAGTAGCTGATAGCCTTGAATTAATGTGGAGCAGTGTTACTCATTGCGTGGCTCGCTAAGCTTTCATTTGTGGCTCGCATGGCATTAAATAATACGGTGATCATGCAGTCAATACAGATATTTCATAAAAACATTAAAAACAAGCAGGGCCACAACATAAAAAACTCAGTGTCTGTTTTACAACTAATTTATATTTAAAAATACCCAAAACTGCGGCATTACAAGATGGAAATATAAACTAGGAAAGATATTTAAACTCGCTCTGCTCTTATATGTCCGTGACACTGACTCACTGCAGAGTTGCCAGTTTTGGCGGTCTTTCCAGATATATAAAAAAACTTAAGATCATTAAAAAAATTGTTTTACCAAAAATATATTATGCATACCCTCTATATCACATGCGTTTGAATATGGAATATACTTGGGCATGTACTAAAATAAAAAAAAAAAATGTTAGCACTAAATTGGAGCAATTAAATTAGAGGACACTAACCTGGCAATTCATAGGCCTACTAACGCACATTATAACAACGCTAGCTTAGCTACGTTTTTTTCCAGCATTTCATGCTAGTCAGCTTGTTAAACAAAGTCATGCACCAAGTGACAGTGTCAAACGAGGGAACTACAGATTTGGAGCATGCAACAACCGCAAATCGACAGGAAGATGATGGAGACAGAGTTTGTGGAGAGTCAACTCCTGCTAAAAAGAAAGGTTTGATCCGTGCAGCACAAATAAAACCTTTTGTGTTTACTATGCAAACAAACCCGCTCTGGTTTCAACCGAAGTAATTTGGAGTGGCATTTCCAAACGACGCACCCAAAATTCAACGAAAGTTATCCACCTGGAAGTGAAATAAGGAAAAGAAAAATAGAGCAGCTTTCTTCCTCTCTTTCTGGACAACAAAGGCTCATACATAGGACAACTTCTACAGCTGAACGTTTAACTGAGGCATCTTTTGAGATCGCTTGGATTTTGGCTCGCGGAAAAAAACCCTTCTCAGACTCAGAAATTGTGAAAGGTTGCTTTTTGGCTTCAGCAGAAATATTGTTTGCGGAGTTTGATAACAAGGACACAATTGTAAAGCAAATTAAAGGATCACAATTATTCGATTCCACCATGAGGCGGATTGAAAACATCGGCAAAGATGTGAGTGACCAGCTCTGTGCAGATATGTCAGCAGCACCGTGTTTCAGCATCGCGGTGGATGAAAGCACCGATTTGACAGATGTTGCTCAGTTGTGTGTTTGGGTAAGGTTCCCTAAAGAAAAGTCTTTCCAAGAAGAAATGCTGTGCTTACTTCCACTTGTTGGCCAAACGAGAGGTGAGGACATTCTAAATGCACTTCTGGCATTTTTTGATTAAAAAAAAAAAATCTCAGTTGGTCAGGTCTAGCAAGTGTGTGCACAGATGGCGCCCCTAGCATGCGAGGAAAGGAGAAGGGGCTTGTTGGGCTCATGAAAAGGGGATTGATTGGATCATTGAAAGTTGGGGCGTTGCTAACAAAATGAAGGCAGATCTGAATGCCAGTTTGCAGCTTGAGACAAGCATATGTTACTGGCAGGATCAACCAGGTAGCCCTCGGGGGTGGGACGGAGAACCACAGCGTGCTGGTTTCCTACACGCGGGTCTCACTCCACGATGTCACGGGTTGCCAGGGGAAAGGAGCACTTTGGAGGTAGCACCATGTCCAAGAGCGCTGAGTCAGCGGCGCCCGGCGGGCCTGAGTCAGAGGCGGCCGGCGAACTTGACTCTGGAGCGGCCGGCGGGCTTGTCTTGGGAACGGA
>NW_015552545.1:1487057-1496863 GCF_001515605.1 Sinocyclocheilus anshuiensis
TCCGAGCCGTTGGTGCGGTATGTGAGGGTTCCTGGCGTGGGGTGAGCTGGCGAGACACAGCGTGCTTCAAAGGGAACTGGATGGCGAGACTGAAACTTTTCCTTTATTTCTTCAACTTCTAAATTTGAACCATTTAAATAAAGAACGAGATTGATCAGCTCGATCAGGGGAAAATCAGTCACGGGCAGATCACAGCGGATTAGCTCGCCGTCCAGCCCCAGCAGAAAGCACGCACCAAGAACAGTGTCGTGCCAGCTGAGCTGGTTAGTAAGCTCGATGAAATCCTCCACATACCGTTCCAACCTCTGACTGGCCTGCTGCAAACCCCACAACTTGTCCTCAGCAGTCATCCCTTCTTTTTGTTTTTGGGTCCTGTCTTGTCCTGTCCTGTCACGGGTTGCCAGGGGAAAGGAGCTCGAAGGAGTACAAAGGAGGCAGATAGTAAAACGAACGGAGTCTTTAATTAATCTTCATGGGAACGTAGGAGAAAACAACCTCTTTACACGATTGAGACAGGACAAAGAAACTGAGGAAAGGAAGGGCTATAAATACTAAATCAAACGATGGACTAATAGGATGATTAACGAACACAGGTGGAAACTAATGAACTAATCAAGCAACACAGGAAAACTAGGTCAAGGCAGGGAGAACAGAAACACAGAACATAAACGTGACACCCAGCGGCAGTTACATGTGTCATGCCAAATAAGCAGGCTGCTTTATCAGCAGGAAGATTGATGGGAATAACAAATATTAGACAATCGTTGGAGGTTTTACAGTTACACAACCCTGTTAAACCAAAATCATATTGATTAGGACATGTTTATATTTTTTATGAAAAAGCAATCTGTTTGAACATAGTGGGTAAAGTCTTCCCTGAACTCCAATATAAAGCAAGAGGAACCTATAATTCCCCAGCTATAGTACAAAGTGCAGTATTATTTGAAAGAGAGCAATTATAGAATGTGGTCCTTTTTTGTTTTGTTTCTTTAGTGACACAAGTTCTTTTCTTTTCCTGAGGATAAAAAACCCCCCTTTGAAAACTTTAATCAATGATTGATGCCTGTTATGGACTGATGTAATGGGATTCCATTGGGCTAGTTAAGGTTTTAATCATGTAAAAGAAATTGTGTTTTTGTTGCTGGCTAATCAAAAATGCTTTTTCCCATCTTTGAATCACACAAGCGTCTATTGCAGAGCTTCACAAGTCAATCTCAGTTTGATGCCAGATGCAAGCAGATGGAGACACAGCTGGCAGCTCTTGTCTTTCTACACTCTATCACAGTTCCAAGCAATGTACTCTGCTAGACACCTCCCAGTCCTCAACTCCGATGAACAAGTGAGTAGCAAAAAATGTACTTGGGTATGCTGAAGCACTCCACACAACAGGAGACAGTTAAGTGCAATACACTGGGGCAATAATCAGCACTTATCCAGAGAAGTAACATGCTACCTGAGAGTTCTTTTAGATCCTTTTTCATCACTGTCTCCTTGCTTTTGATGTTAGAATACGTTCGTTTATAGACAACTATAAGAAAGCCATTGTTTGATTTACTGAAAAAAATTGATATAAAATGGCACCTTTCACTCCTTGTATTATTCTGCTGTGCAGTAGTGATGGACGTTTTCAGTGACTCTTTCGTAGGTGGAGACAAGTGACTGTCTTTATGAGTGAATCATTGAGTCATTAATTCAAAATACATTCAAAACACATTCATTCAGGATCAAAACACTGCTATTGTTTTTTTTTGCTTGGAGACAGGCAACAGTTCACTCTGCCAGACTTCATTTGAAATTATTTTCATTGGTGATTCAAATGTAACATTTGCAGTATTGTGTCTAAAATGTAAATGTTACTAAAAATTCATTTTGTTTTAACAAACTTATGTATAAAAGCAGCATCACTTTCACAATCATGCTGTAGGAATGCAGAATTGTGCCTAGGGCCGAATCATAGCCGTGCTTGTGTGATATTGCTTAAATAATTAAATGTATTGCATTATTGTTTCTCCCTGATAGGCCGACCAATTGCAGAGTGCTCGAAAAACAATTGAAAATCATCATTATTTTTCCAGTTCTATTTAGTGGTGCTGAAATTACCAACCCGAATTTCACAGGAAAATGTAACTATTTGATTAGGTGGCGATTTTGTATGAATTTTTATGATTTGAATCATATAAAAATGATTTTTTTTTAGAAACAAACAAACAAACAAACATGAACGCCAACTCTAAACATGCATTATGCATTCTGTGTGAACGATTCCTTTATTTTAGTATTTAGGAATTGCTGTCATCAATTAGCATTTCTTTATGATATGTGTTACCAAACAGTGACTTCACCTTGAATTATTGAGCATTTCCTTCAAAAAAATGGATGACTAACTTCTGACAGATTGTAATGGCTATATCTACATTATAAGTGCAAATTGCTTAAAGCTCCTCTGATTTCATGGTTTGAGCACCAAAATATGTAAACCTAAGCCACTGAGTTTTGCTGGACATACTGTGCTCATTCATTACTTCAAACTCCATCAAACCCAAATCCATCTATGCATGAACTTGGCCACTGCATTCTGATAGAGTTTAAGTTAAGTTAGTCTCACATTAAAGCTACAAAATAATTAGTGAAGTGAGAATATGCTAATCAAAAGGTTAGAAGTAGTTACTCATGCACTGGATCTAATACAAATTCAGTCTCAGTAGCCAAAAATGAAGTGATCAGGGTGAGTCACCTTTTTATCCACTGCTGAGGGAGTCAATGCATTTGGCTCATACACAAAAGCTTTAATTGGACGTACAACTCCCACACACACCAAAAGCTTATCAGCCTGCAGACAATATGGCTATTTATACTGAGTGCTTGGCATTGTCCACAGGTGCAGTCTGGGAGAGTCTTGTGTGGGGTTCACTTTTTTTGAAAGGGACACTAACAATCTAGTCATTACTCACCTGGTGCATGCTGAGGTCCATCTTTAGCTAGCTTTATACAAACACAGTGAACTTTAGGAGGGCAAGATGTCTATTGTGAGTGACTGTAGAGGCAGCACTGACTGTGCTATTAACACAAACTTGCAACCTTCCATAAGTCATGGGTTTGTACGCCGCCACTACAATAGTAATGGAAAAAATAGCCTTGGGATGTTTTCTTTTTTTTTCTGCTGTACCTAACACTTGACTAGTTGGTTTGTTCCACATCCTCCTTGAGCCAGATTCACAAGTTAACTTTTTGCACATGCTAACTCATTTAGCTCATTTATTATGTCCTGGCCTTTTTATGCCACAGCAACTTCACCATGGGCTGACAGCTAGTAACAAAGCTGTCTGTGAATACATTTACATTGAACTACATCAGGTTTTTGTGTAGTTGATCTACAGTCTTGTCCAAGTATACATGACACAATGTATAATAGAATATTTGAAGGATTAAATACATATTGCACATCACCTTTGTCTTTCAGAGCAAACACATGATTTGTAGTCTGATTAACATATGTACATGCCAGATGAATGCTACAATCACATTATCTAAGTCTGTTAATCAAGACTGATCAAACCAAAGGCTTTACATTTTAAAAAGACAAATTATTGTTTTATTCTGACAACAATTTAACTTAAGACAGGGCAAGATGACCCTCCCACCTTAAATTTCACTTGAGAATGCACAGAATCTCATCTCAACACTTTTGATGAATGGTTACGCAATTTGTTTTTAATTTTTTAATTTTATCTTAAAATCAATAGCTGTTTGATTTAGTCAATTGAAACAGTTTTGAGGTTAATTAATCTAATTTTCTGTCTGTGTAAAATACTGATTACAACATTGTATTATGTTGAATATCAACTTTTTTGTCTATTTGTTAATGAGGGATTTGTAGACACATCAATGTTTTTAGAATTGGAGTAAAAACTGTAGTTTTAAATTTGAATTAAAAAGATCAAATTAGACCCTTGGCCCCTTCAGAATTGATGCATAAGTCCCCAAGTGGCATATTGGTACTAGTGTTATTATTTTTTAAATGTAATACTTATTGTACTTAATGGGATTATTATTTAACATTTCCATGAATTAGTACATTTCAGACCTCTACACTTTCATGAAAACCTAATTGAGTGAAATTATTTAATTTTAATTCCTAGATAAGTCTTAAATGTACTTTTCAGATGAAAAGTATTGGAATTCTGGAATTTTGGTTATTCGATTATTCAACTAAATTGTCAAAATACAATTTTAAATAGTGTAGTTGATTTAGTATATTACATTTATGACACTTTAAGAAATATATAGATATTAATAAAAATTATATCAAAATGCATTCTGTAAAAGTTCATCAGGGATCTTCTTGCTCCAGGTAATGTGGTAACATGGCCTATTTGAGTAATTTAACCTTTTGTGCTTTAACAACTAAATTCAGCAAATGTTTCTGTTTATTTCCCTAATAACACATTGGCTGATGCATCATCATCCTGCACTTAAAAACTTAATATAAGTGAGACAAGTGAGACTTAATATGTAAATATATTAAAATTTAAATGTAAATGCACATTGTTCTTAAGGGAGCATCTTCCCCCATATTCTGTGTTTCAGACTTTTCTTTTTCCTGAATTATGTGACCAAGGTTACAGCAGGTTCATTTTCAGTGCAGAAAGGCAAGTCTGATGCTTTGTTTATGTGGACAATCCTTTCTGCCTGTCAGGATGCCTCTTCTGATCCACTGACTGTCTCCTGTCACACTCTCCCTTGGAGGTGACTGGCTTAGTTTTTACTGTGACCTTATCTCTATACTAACTCTATCTGTGGGGATGCCTTCGCCTTCCGCTAGTGACACAACGCCAACTAATCTAAAGAGATAAACACTGTGCTGACTTTCCACTGTGTTGGATGTAATACTCTCCCAGTAGAAGAGCATAAATGTCCTATTCCTAATGTGGCCTCCTGTTGGATGCATTTGGGAATAAATGCCATATTAAAATGTATCTTGATGTGTGCCTCCACTCTGCAGCTTTCCACAGAATACGGACAAACATTATTCACAAAAATCTACACTTGCCGCCCCTTGTGTGCTTGTATATTAAACATTTGGGCTAATTTGATTGTTCTGTTCAAAACATTTTACCATATCTATACAACAAGGTAAAATGAGCTAAAATGAATTTTATTTTGGACTATAAAAATAAAAAATCAGATCTCAGCACATTTATTGAATGGTTATGCTTTTAATATTCATTAGTTTTCTTCTTAACATCATCATTTGTGAGATTTATTTTCAATCTTCAATCATCAATCATTTTATGAATGGGGGACATGTGTCATAAGATGCCCTCAGATATGGGGCAGGTTTTAATGTTTTATAATTACTGTAATTCATGTAGTTAGTAGTGCACATTGCAAATATCATAGTTTGTAGACATAATGATTATGACATCATAATCAACACTGGCATAATGATTGTGATGTCATATATACAGTATATATATATATATAATGAATCAGTTTACTTAAAAAAATATTTATAGAACATTTGATTGAGCAAATTACCTTAAAAAATCACTATCAAAATATATATAACATAATCTGTATCTGTGTTACAATTTAGCAGTAAATGCACACTGTTGTTAGTTCCCCATCATCAACTTCCACATATTTCACCCTAAAATCAGCAAAGAAAGTGCAAAAGATGTCTGTAGATTCTGTCGGGGTCTGCCCATGTGCTCGGTAGCACAAACAAGCCTTCTTATTTCAGGATCAAGACAATCTATTTATATAAAAGTTAATTTTCCATTTCACCCTGATATTCTAACTGAAAATAAAACATTTGAAATAGGCCAAACCCCACCTGCGTGCTCTCATAGCAGCCGTATAATGTACAGTTGTGTAGAAAGGAGATAGATTATTCTCTTTTTTCCTCCCTCAAAAGGAGAGTAAACTGCTGCACTTCCATAATAATGAGATCAATTACACTTTTCTATCGTGTTTTGTGCCTCCATTCCCAATCGATTTCTTTGACAGTCCTCTTTGAAGTTTTTGCCGCTCCATTTCCAGAGTTATTCTGTTATTTGTCCTTGACTTCACGGAGGTATGTACCTGATAAAACCATACCCAGGGCATGGAACTTGGTAAGAAAAAAAAAATCTGCAATCCTTTGAAGGCGCAGTGAGTCAAACGTTTTGGAGGCATCCCAAAATAAAAATTAATCTTTTTTTTCTTCTTGCTATAATGTAGGAACTTGAAATGACAATGCATTAAAAGGAGATCAAAACCCCTGGGTTGCCCTTTGAATAACAGTCAGTTTCAATGTATTGCAGCATCCTCACTCTAATGCCCCAGTTCCAATGTGAAAAGATCACATTAAAACTTACAATGTCTTCAAAGTGTAAAAAAACACCCCTTTCAACTTTTTTATATATATATATATATATATAGCACAGGTATTTATTTATTTTATTGGTTTTAACTATTCTTAAGGTGTGATCACTGTCACAAAATTTCAGCAGATGGATTGCTGCATTCCATTTATCTCAGAAGTCGGAGCTTAAAAAAAAGGGATCATGTCAAAGTATCATGTCCATAGATAGAGGTCGGATAGTACTGTCTGCACCACTGAGTTTATGGAGACACAGACAAACAGAAGTGCTAATAAATAATATATTACTGTTGATGCGCTGACCAGCCATTTTGGATTCTGAAGTCAGGGTTGCTACGGTTCCACTGAGTTTCCGAGTCAAAACTCAGACTTGAGGGGGTGTTCCAGTTCCAGGCAACACTGCACATCAAATCAAACTGTTCTTCCAAGACAGTACATTTTATTTTTTGTTTTTTAACGCAGGTCTTTTCAGGCACACTGTCTGCACTATTGGAAGTGATCAATCAGATTTGTGTGTCTAGACATAACCAACTTATCTGCATGGGTTGCTTTGGTTACGACGCAGACGTACCTACCTTTTTGATGAGGCTTTAAAAACAGATGCAGGAAAATAGTGGGCCATCATCTCGATCTCCAAATAAGCGCCCTGTCGGGTTGTGGTGCAGAACTCCCCCATCGCACAAGAAAAACTTAGTGATGGAGAAGACTGGTGATGTTCAGTGATTAACTGATTAAACTGAAATCCAATTTGAGTAGCCAGAGTATCCAAACTGAGACGCATCTGTAAAAATCTGATTGGATTACAAATGCAACTGGTGCCATTTTTTCATCTTAGTTATTGATTGCACTGAAAATGACCTCAGTATTAATATTACTGTGTATTGTTGCAGTGTTAGTCTTTTCGCTGAGCCAATTGTTTCGTACACTGGCAGTGGTGGACGAAGTACACAAATCAAGTACTTGAGTAAAAGTATAGATACGTATAATAAAATATTTCTCCAGTAAAAGTAAAAGTACTCAGTTTTCAATTTTACTCGAGTGAAAGTACAAAAGTACTTGATTTTTTATGTACTTAAGTAAAAAGTACCGATAGATGAATATTTATTTTGCAGTTTTATATAGGCTACTTTTGTCATTTAATTTTATATTAGCATATTTTTTTTATAATCCTATACTGCTCAAAATACCTGAGATTTTACGAAAATAACCAATAAGGAAATAATGAATATAATAAGGAAAATATCATTAGATTTTCATAATGATTTTTTTTTCTCAAACCTTGTCTGTGGTGTAAAAACACCCCTGGCCAAATGCCCCCAGAGGGCATCACTTCCCACTTTGATAATTCTCAGATGTAATCTATCTAGGTGGTTGAATAAAAATATTTGGACTTTATTTTTTAAAAATTACCTCAATTTAGCACCAGCAAGCTCGTTAGCTAGACAGTTAGCATCAGCTAACGTTGACTTATTTTAAGCATGTTTATGAATAAACATTTCTATTTGTCTACTCGACTAGTTGATCCAGATACATAGTAACTTAGGTTATGTGTGCTGACAAACAATATAAAAACAGACGTCACATAGGGCTAAATGCATAGCATTTTAGTAAAACTGCTAACGTTACAGCAGCGGGGAAGATGAACGTGCATGAGTTATTTTATTTAATCTGTGTTACTTTAATGCTTTTTTAACCTAAAATATAGAGACTCTGATGTTAATGTGTCTGCATTCAAGCATTTCAGTGGGTTTAAACAGATCACCCTTTACAGCAGATTTAACGTTAGTTCACAAACAACTGACAGCTTTGACCTAAATATGATTTTTAGTTACAATAATTAGTTTGTTCATGAATCAGACACCGCTTCTGCGTCTCGGAGCATGTGATATATAAGGAGTAACGATAAGTTTTATGAAATGTAGTGAAGTAAAAAGTACGATCTTATGCTTTGGAATTTAGTGAAGTAAAAGTTACTCAAAATAAAACTACTCCAGTAAAGTACAGATACTTGAAAAATGTACTTAAGTACAGTAACGAAGTAAAACTACTTCGTTACTGTCCACCACTGTACACTGGACTATTTTTTTTTTCTTTTATTGGAGGCTTTAACATACAGGTGAAATTATTACATTAATTTCAACTCAAATCTATATTTTATGTCCATTTAATTATTTGGTGAATAGAAAATGTGCACATGCCTTCCTTTTGGTAGGGTTTTGAGCATTGTCTCCACTGCTGTTCCTTATATGTCACCAAAATATCATCAACTTCCCCATGCATGCCCCCATGACATCTCCGGCAGACAGCAATATGTCCACTTCCTTCATCACTCTAGTGCCATCAATCATCCCGCTGAAGCAATCAAGCCAAGCCAGGGACAATTGTTTTCGGAGGGAGTGTTATCGTAAGTTGGCCTGACTCTGAAAAACCAACATGTCAAACACAGAACTAAGAAAACACTGAATTAAATATAAAAAAAATCTGTATTACTGACTGCAGTTGTGACCGCACTTTTGTCGCAATTATGTTCTCGGACATTACATTTAAAGCCTTTAATACTGCTGTTTCATTTTGACAGGTAGTCCCCTGGTAACTGTGTAAACACATTTAAATCTTTGTGGGACTGTTTTAGTGTGATCTTACGGGGCTAGAGTTGAACAGAACAGTCAAAGTGCTGTGTCACAGTGGACTGACATTATTTTGTCGTCCTCTTTGTCTCCTCCTCACATGTCAGCCTCCCCGCTGTGGTAGACAAGCAGGAGAGTAATCCCTCTGACTCAACCTACCCTGACATTCACAAAGCACCTGCATTTGGATATAGACAAACAGCAGGATGCCAGTGCCTCCATATCAAAGCATTTGCGATGAGTTGAGTTTTACACCCAGCTTAAGCTCACTACTCTGTATTGGCCCCCCTGAGGTGCCAACATGATTCATTATAACCGTGCATTAAAACACTATTTGGACAAACACGCCACTTTCTCACCCCCTGCTGTTTTAGAGTGAGAAAAGTTAATTGCAAAGCCTAATTTTAAGAAAATAACTAATAAAGAGGGTTTATTAGTGAGTTGTCTTGACAACTGTGAGTTGTCATTTTACAGATTGTACAATTTAAGCTGTTTAAAATCTCATGATTTTGTTGTGATCAATAAATGTGTCTTTAGATTATGGTTGTTGAAAGCTTGTGTTCTTTGTGGCTGGTCATGACAGAACTGATGTGATGCTAACTTAACAGCATAGCCATGGCAGATTAATTAACATGGCATTATGGCTAAAATGATCAAAGCAAAGGGAACTATTAATTTACTTGTGATATTATGGGGTGTCACTTGGTGTCTGGGCAGAATCTGACATGCCCAGCTTTGATAACTTAAAATAAATGATAAATTGTAAAAAAAAAAAAAAAAATGTTTAAAATATTTTTTAAAAAAAAAAAAAAACC
>NW_015552545.1:1496978-1499909 GCF_001515605.1 Sinocyclocheilus anshuiensis
GCTTAAAATATGTTTTAAAAACAAAGCAGAACGCCTGAAACTTTATGTTGCTCTGTCAAAATATATTTTTTTATTATTTATTATTTTAATGTATTCTTATTTGATGTCTTTCTCTGTTAACTATTTGCCTCACTTCTTGCTCCTTGTTTTTTATTTTTTTGAATACATTTATAAATCTATATATTGTTTACCATGGTATTTTGTGTATATTATTGTGTTCATCCTTGTGTCTATGTTTGATGTTCCCTGTCTTGTTTTGTACATTTAGCAATAAAATAATAGTAATAATAAAATTATCAATTTAATTAAATTGAAAATCCAATTTCAATTGGGAACTAAAAATACATACAAGTAATACTGTCTATATGACCACTGCAAACAAGCTATAAGCAAACACTGACAGTGAAATTCTTAAAATCCTATAAAATTATCACTGTGTAAAGATGCTAACCTGTCATGTGGTCAGTTTATTGAAAGCTTGAAATGAAGCAATAGCTTAATACATTCTGTCTTTCATTATGCCTCCATTAAGGATGGAACACCTCATTTGACTAAAGCGTTAATTGAATAACCTTCATCTAGATCTTATTAGAAATGCCTGTTTGACCTAAAAACCTCCATTGGTCACTTACATGTCTATGAATAGATTTCTAACCTACTTAGAATAATGTAAAAGGTTCTGATGTAAGCATATTGTGTCAAATGGAGAAAAAGATGTGCTAAATGCCCATCTTGTGACTAATTTTATGTGGCCTCAACTGACTGAGCAGCATCTGATCAATTTCTGTGAATAATCTTATTGAGGACATTGACAGTATGTGCCGCAAAAAATACTATGCCATCTGTATACAGGCTATACAAACACAGAGGAGAAGCCAAATCAGAGAGAGAAGCATAAAAAGCGAGAAAAAACACTCAAGACTGTAGTCAAGTATGCCTAGCGCAATTTTATGAATGACAACAGATTGTTAAAACCACTTAAGCTCGGGGCGTTTTTTGGTATTTTCGCCTAAATTTAACATACTCAAATTCAAATGTTTACCCTGCACACATACAATGGAGGAAAAGCAACCAGTGATGTCACACAACTTTTCACTTATCCCCGCCTTAAAAACATCTGCCTTATTGTCTGTTATAAGTCTATTATAAATTATGTGCATTTGGATAATGGAAAATCTTGTCAAGCCTAGCAACAGTAACCAAGTGGGAGGGGCCTACCACAAACTGCTGGACATTTGTCAAAAATTATAGGGCATTAGTGCTGCACGATTACAATCTTCCTGAAGCACTGATCAATACTGTATAGAATTATTGTCAGGACTAAATGGACTTATTGCTAATAATTCACCATAACAGAATTAACTTCATTCTGTATTGAGTAAACGTCTAGCCATTTCAACAGTGTGCTTTCCATCACTCCTCATTTAAGATTTAAAGTAATTACTGTTTGCCATTTTTATTCATTCTTGATTGTATGGCAAATATTTTTCTTGATTACAGAGGTTCTGATTGAGAGATTCCAGTCACACAAGAGTGACAGGTAAAAATAGCTTCATGCTCCAGGAACAGAGCTGCCAAAATGCTGTGACAGAGGCAGGTACTGAACTGTGCACAGGTGAGTTCAAAATATGCTATATTACTCTGGCTCTCAGCTTTAGACTCTGAAGGATTGGGTAAGTTATAAATGACTATCTCTTATCATGTGAACAATAGAATTTACAATATACAGTCTTAACTTCAAAAATGACTTTGGTCACCTCTTTACATTTACACCACATTTTGTTTAATATTAGATTGTTTTATTACTTTTGTAGACTAAAAATAATAAAAGCCAATGATGATATAACTAACTTAAAGACAAAAAATGTGTCCAGTGCCACTTGTAACCTAGGTTACCAACACTCAACTGAGCTGGGAGTAGTTATTTTCATGAGCTCTGAAACGGCCAATAGGAGTATATTGTATATTGAAGAACTGACCAATTACGAGTGAGAATGTTGGATAGCACTTTTTTTTTTCAGGTCTCTCCTATTAAAATGTAAGAATTTGATTAATCAAGTAGAAATATTTGATTAAAAACCAAGCGATATTCGCCAGAGAGACTGTATTGAGACTAGAAGAAAAGTTGATGTAAAAAGAGACTAAGTCGTTTTGGTATCACGCGATTGCAGAGAGGAGGCCTCGTTTAACACATATGGTGTGTTATCCAATAATTAAAAGTGTTTCATACAGAAGCAAAAGACGTTTTCGATTGGAAATTAATTTCATGAAGTTTATGAGTGAAAGACCGAGTGGAAACTGAGATCGTTGGAGCTACAAGGGATTAAAACGGTCAATCTCATCCGTGGTCTTGGTGAGTTAACAATGTTATTTCATGTGTTAATCTGTGTAAAAGGTTCACATAAGTGAAATGTGAAAAAGGATGCTGTAATTGAGTTCATTTATGAATCGTGAATGTATGTTGCAAGACCACATGTGATACATTTATGCTTGTGTTCATTTGAAAAATGAGATTGTCATTTTGTTACTTTGTTAAACGTAGTGATATGTGCTTGTTCTGAAAATGATATTAATGACGGTTTTATGACCTTGTTATTCAAGGTCAGGTTTTTTGTTGTTGTTGTTGTTGTTTTTTCTACTTCTGATTCGGTTTCATGTGCAATTGGAACAACCATCAATCACGTAATTAACCCTCGCATTGAGTTCCTCAATTAGGTTAAAATTTTTAAAATTTATACCAGTTCAGCTAGAATCTGGAGGTACTTGCGTTGCGTTGCCTGTACGGGGGTTCCCTTTGTCGTGGTCCTTGCAGAACAGGGGGGGGTTCCCGCGGTTGCTGATTGGCTGGAAGTTCCGTCTTGGGAAGCAGTGGTTGGGCGTTGGCTGACGACGCGGAGTTGTGGCCTGGTTGAAGTTTTAGACGGCACTTGA
>NW_015552545.1:1503320-1509007 GCF_001515605.1 Sinocyclocheilus anshuiensis
TGGAATTCGGCTCCTCATGTTTCAACCATGTTTTGACCAAATCTTAGATTGTCTGATTCGGTCTGATATCCTACAGTGGTCTTGGTCAGGTTTTTTTTTGTTGTTGTTTTTTTTCTACTTCTGATTCGGTTTCATCGTTGCCCTGTCGAGTGTGCTGCAAGATCGGAGCTGACGCTGTATGGAGATCGATGCTCCACGGAATGGAGTCTCTGGATTCCCGGATTTCGTCCAAACTCTCGTATTCGTGGAGGGAGTGAGGACTGGCGAGCCTCAAGGAGTTTTCAACAAGCGCTACTGAGTGATATTGACATTGCTGTTGCCGAACTGAACGGTAGGAAAGTGAATTAGTAGCACAAACAGCACATTTCACGGTTCTCTTTTGGAAGGATCTAATGGGAGAGATTGAGTGACGAACAATTTCATTGTCGTTAACTAAATTCAGCCACATTCACAAGTTTGTGAATGAACCTCAAGTACTGAATCACAAGACTCTTGAAAATTGAGCTTTGAATTCATATGGATACATAATATGGAGTTATGCATAGAAATTATTAGTTGCTCACAAGTCCTTTTAGTTCATTTTGGTGCATGGAAAGGCAGTTTCTGTGCCATTCTGTGAATGTATGAAGACCAGAGATTAAGAGGTCTGTAAGGAATCTCTGAAAGTCTGTTCTTTGTCTCCTAGGTGGGGGGGGGGAGTCAATCCACAGAGCTCGTGATTGTGGTTACTATCACATGATGGTAATGCTGTCATCTCTTTGACCATTTCATCTTGATTACTTGCCCTAAAATTGACAATCTCCTTCCTGAGTTGTTATGATCAGTGTGTTCCTTTTGTGTTAATGTTGAAAGCTGTTCTGTGAAAGAGTTGGTTAGGCTTGCTTCAGACTGGCTAGTGCTAGGATCTGATTTATGAACATCCTGTTGTCTTGGGCCTCTGTGGAATTCGGCTCCTCATGTTTCAACCATGTTTTGACCAAATCTTAGATTGTCTGATTCGGTCTGATATCCTACAGTGGTCTTGGTCAGGTTTTTTTTTGTTGTTGTTTTTTTTCTACTTCTGATTCGGTTTCATCGTTGCCCTGTCGAGTGTGCTGCAAGATCGGAGCTGACGCTGTATGGAGATCGATGCTCCACGGAATGGAGTCTCTGGATTCCCGGATTTCGTCCAAACTCTCGTGTTCGCGGAGGGAGTGAGGACTGGCGAGCCTCAAGGAGTTTTCAACAAGTGCTACTGAGTGATATTGACATTGCTGTTGCCGAACTGAACGGTAGGAAAGTGAATTAGTAGCACAAACAGCACATTTCACGGTTCTCTTTTGGAAGGATCTAATGGGAGAGATTGAGTGACGAACAATTTCATTGTCGTTAACTAAATTCAGCCACATTCACAAGTTTGTGAATGAACCTCAAGTACTGAATCACAAGACTCTTGAAAATTGAGCTTTGAATTCATATGGGAATTTATTCAGGTTTATTTGGGTTTAATTCCTAATTGTGTTTTTTTCCTCTAATTTGATCAAGTGTATTTGTTTTTTCTATTTTTTTTTCCATTTTACAAATTTGAGACAAGAAAGGGAAATTTATTCCTTGCAATTCAGAAAGTCTATCAAATAAGAGTTAAGGTTAAAAATGTTCTGGAATCAAGCTTTCACTCAAGAAGGTGAACACACTGAGTTATTGATGCTGGTTTAATTGTTTTATCTTTTTTTAAATCTGAACAAAGGAATACAGTCCTCATTTTATTTTATTTTTCTCCAAAGTAAACAAAGAAATAAGTTAGTGATTCCTAAAAAAAAAAAGAGCACACAAAAGGTTAATTTCATTAACTGATGTGAAGTTGTGGTTAAAGGGTTGATTGTAGTTCTCAATTGAGTTTTCGGAATTTTCATTTGAAGTCCTTGGAATCTATAAAGGGAAAAAAAAAGAAGTTAGTGTCAAAACAACTTGCACTGAAATAGGTTTTCTTTTCTTTGGTTGAATGAGGTGGGTATGATAACATTACTCCAGTGTTCAGTGTTACACAGTCCTTTAGAAAATATTTTAATATGCTGATTTGGTGCTCAAATAACATTTCATATTATCAATGTTGAAGACAGTTGTGCTGCTTATTATTTTTGTGGAAACCATGACACACCTTTTATCCTCTCATGATTCTTTGATGAAAAGAAAGCTCAAAAGAACAGCATTAATTTGAAATAGAAATATAATTTTATTGTAACAATGGAAAAGTCTTTACTGTTACTTTTGATCAATTTAATGTATCCTTACTGAATAAAATAATACATTTAGGTAACACTTTACTTACAGACTTTATGTATAATGCATTATAATTATTATATATAATATTAATAATTTACGTTGTAATGCATTATATCTTTTTCACAAATAATTGTAACCAAAGTTAAATGCATTAAAATTTGATTTTTTGTCATGTGTTTTAATACTTTATAAAGATGTAACAATAAATAGATAAGTATTAGAATGTATTAAAACTGATTAATGTTAATTCCTATAAAGTGAAATAATAAAATTACCAATGTATTACGTACATGAATAAAAATGAACTATAGTATAGTAATAAACTAACACTAACATAGATTCATAAATGCTTATAAATATAGTTTTTCATTATTAGCTTATGATAGCTACCTAATGCATGAAATTATGTTGACAGATTGAACCTGACTGGAAAGTTACCAAAATGTTTATTTTTATATATGACATTTCAAATAAAACATTTAAATGGGCAGTCATGAAATACTAATATGTGAATGCTAACAGTGGAAGAGGAAGCCTAGAATGAGATAACTCGATTGGGCAGCTAAGGTTGATGACTACAGACTATACTACATGTCCTCACAGTATGTCATAGTAAACTCATTGGATTAGTGCCTCTACAGAGGAATGTCCTGGTGTGAGTAGACTTCGTGTCAGAGCAAGCGTCAGATCTATAAATCTGCTCCCAGCTATGCCCGAATGCACCACTTTCCCATTCAGCCAACCCCACACCTACGACAGCCTGACAAATGATTACTACTGCGGACACACTATACTGCATCCCGCACATGTGGCAGCCTCCAAAGGAATCAACAAGAGTATGGAGACCAGTGGTCATGCTTTCAGTTTGTGAAAATGTTTATAGTGAGATTTGAGCGGATGGGCGAGTATCTGTTTTACAGGATTCGGTTTTAATTTATAGCACGTCAAGAATTTGGACTTCTGCCATGAGCACGGCACAGTCATGCCATGAACCTGCTTGTTAAGTCGTTGGATCCAATTATTGCCTGAACAATCTCCCCAATAACACTTATGTCACTTTCTGCAAGTTTCACTCATGAGGTTTAAAAAGGGAAACAGAAAACACTGTTTTGGCAAAAAAACGTTTCACAGTGTGCAGCAGTGGTGTGCACAGGGGTGTTCGAGCCCCTGCCCCTTTTATTTGCCTATGCTAAAGTGCCCTTTCTGACTGATCCAGGTGCCCCATGATTTCAATAAAAGAGGGGGACACCCCGGACCGCAATTTCCGCTGGATTATGCCCTCATAATGCAATTATTCCCCGGCCCCTCTGGACGTCTGTGCATGCCACTGGTGTGCACTTTTTGCTGCAAGGTGTCCTGCCCAAACGTTCCACGGGGACATTGCTAATTGTTTCCATAATTTCCATAGTCTGATAAGAGTGCCTGGAGTTGTCGCTGTCTGCTCTCTTGATCATCTAAAAGCAGAAGTAGTCTCATTCAGCCATCTGTTGTTTATAGCATCACTGAGCAAGTTTGCGTGTGTGCCTCAGGGATGTCTAGACTTAATAAATGATGTGTTTTTGTTGGACGTGAGCTGATAAGCGCAGGTCCTTTTCGGTTTTGTTATGTAAGTGCTTTTGGATACAGACATCAGGACTGGGCTATGTAAGCAGGATCATGGGTTATGATAAATCATATATTTCATTAACTGCTTAGCAATATTTTATTAAAGAGATAAAAAAAACAAATCTGTCATCATTTACCCTCATGTCATTCCAAACTTGTGTGACTTCAAAAAAGATATTGAAGAATGTTGGTAACCAGAACTTTTATGTGACCATTATTGTATGGCCAATAGACATTTCTCAAAATATCTTCTTTCTTGTTTCACAGAAGAAAGTCATACCGTTTTGGAATGACTTGAAGGTGACTAAATGACGACAGAATTTTCAATTTAGGGTGAATTATTCTTTAAAGTGTTACTCACACAAAGACAAAACACCATCAGTACAACACAATAATGCAGTAAACATTAAATAAACAACATAAAATGTAACACCCTAATGTAGACAACTGACAGCAAAAGTACACAGAAACATTTACTATTTAAATAAAAACTGTCTCAGATGAACGTCTAATAACATCCTGTTTTCACTGTAAATTATTAGGTGACTATTTTTATTTATAAAAAAATCCACAAAATGTTAATGTAAATGTCGATACAGTATATCATCTTGTTTAGTATAATATAATTTTGATCATAAATATTTATTTATTTATTTAGTTAGTGTGTCTTTTACACAATAAATACACAATAAACGGTCACTGATTGGATATACAGCAATTTTGTAACTAAAATTATAAAAAATAAAAAATAATAAAAGTATCTACTATGTCAGTAAAAGTTAAAATTTGTCCTAAGCAATTATTAACAGATTTTTATTTTTTATTTTTTTGGGAGCAGAATATACAGCCCAAAAAACTGATAGACCTTGGCGAGAAATTACCATGATGCATCTCTCCTGTCTAGATCGGCCCCTAGTGCTACTGTGACCAACTAGCCTATATACAGTGGGTCTAGAAAATAATCACCCCCCTTTAAAATAATATAACACCAAAGAAAGATATAATACCAACATGTTGGAAAAATAAAATAAAAATAAAAAAAAACAACAGAATCACTGAGTTGGAAAAAGGATCACAATCCGTGTATCATTCGATCATTCGTTTTTTGATTTAATATTGAAAGTAGAAAACGGCTCCTTTTTCGTTTTTTTCTAAAAAACGAAAAACGAGAATTCAGCTTAAATTTTCATTTTTCGTTCAAGGATAGAAAAATGAATAAACAGCTTGAATATTCGATTTCTACATGTGGGCGGGAATTAAACACCCCTTTCTGCTGATTGGTCAGCCGAAGATCAAACCGTGCCGTCATCAGTTCTTCTGCAGTATCACGCAGCAGAATAATAGTCCTCTGCTGCTGCAGTTGTATGGATTCTTAACACATTTATTGCAACCACATTTCATATTTTTTCATCAAACAAACAGGCTAATGAATAGCTCGACACAACACATACTGGGGCAGAGTCTAGACAGGGCTTTCTGTGTAGATATAAATTCTATTCTTTGCATCAGCTGGGCATGGCATGGTATGATATGACAGCTGTCATAGCCAAGCCTGCTCACCCAGTAAGTCTGTTTGTTTAATTAATTAATTAATTAATTAATTCGTTTCAAAATAAATATTTAAACACTAAGACAAAAAGGAAGGAATAATAAATCGGCTTGGGTATATATAGGCCTATAATGTTCACGCAAGAACTGTCATTTTGACTGACAACCGGAGAACAACAGATATTAAATAGCCTACTGTTAGAGTTTTATAATGTAGTCTTGTGTTTTATTAAAATTGATTATAATTGATATCTCAAAAGGATATGCACTTG
>NW_015552545.1:1509424-1509749 GCF_001515605.1 Sinocyclocheilus anshuiensis
ATCTGTAAAGTTGCAAAGACTAAAGTCTCAAATCCAAAGAGATATTCTTTATTAAAGTTAAGAGTCAGCCACAACTACCTAAAACGGCTCGTTCTAACACGCCCCCACATATCTATGTCACTATGTGGACATTTTAGCATAATGCCGCCCAAATGTGAACGCAAAGAAAGAAGGCGTGGTTTCAGGAACAACAGTAGTGTGTGAGGGGAACAGGGTCACATCACAGGAGAGTGAACTGCCTGTCAGAAACCATAGCACGTCAGCTGTCTTAACCGCGGCTTGTGTACTGCATCATCACTGTGTCTGTCACGCGACTCTGTTGCCC
>NW_015552545.1:1509807-1511137 GCF_001515605.1 Sinocyclocheilus anshuiensis
CTGACCAATCAGCAGAAAGGGGCGTTTAATTCCCGCCCACATGTAGAAATCGAATATTCAAGCTGTTTATTCATTTTTTCACCCATTAACGAAAAACGAAAATTTAAGCTGAATTCTCGTTTTTCGTTTTTTGGGGGAAAAAATAAAGAAAAAACGAAAAAGGAGCCGTTTTCTCATTTTTCTACTTTCAATATTAAGTCAAAAAACGAATGATTGAATGATACATGGATTAATCACCCCTTTGTGTCAGTATTTTATTGAACCACCTTTTGCTTTAATTACAGTCTTTAGTCTGTTGGGATATGTCTCTGTCTCTACTAACTTTGCACCTCTAGACTTTGCAATATTTGCCCTCTTGTCTTTGCAGAACTGCTCAAGTTCAGTTCAATTTGATGGTGATCGTTTGTGGTCTGCAGTCTGCAAGTCATTCCACAGATTTTCAATGGGGTTTCAGTCTGGGCTCTGACTAGGCCATGCAAGAATATTCATCTTTTTCTCATTCAACCACTGTGTGCTCAGTTTTGCTGTGTGCTTTGGGTCATTGTCATGTTGGAGGGTAAACCTTCTTACTATTGACAACTTTCTGGCAGAGGGCAGCAGATTTTCCTCAAGAGTTTGACTGTATTTTGCCCCATCCATTTTTCCTTCTATCCTGGCAAGTGCTGCAAGGATATTCATCTTTTTCCCCTTCAACCATTGTGTGCTCAGTTTTCTGGTGTGCTTTGGGTCATTGTCATGTTGGAAGGTAAACCTTCTTCCCACTGACAACTTTCTGGCAGAGGGCAGCAGATTTTCCTCAAGAATTTGACAGTATTTTGCCCCATCCATTTTTCCTTCTATCTTGACAAGTGCTCCAGTCCCTGCTGCAGAGAAACACCCCATAACAGGATATCACCACCTCCATGCTCTATTGTAGGATTGCCGTTATTTGGATGGTGAGCTGTATTGGATTTCCGCCAGACATTTAGTTTGGTGTTGAGGCCAAATAATACAATCTTCAAGGTGCGTTTTGGCAAAGCTCAGTCATTATATCACAATATCATCGTGAATATGACCTAAAGGTACAACAATTGCCCCAGGCAAGTGATATTAAATATGTCCATGGCATGTGATCAGTCAATCACTGTCATATTCCTCAATTAACATGTCTTCCTCATTCATTTGTGATATTGTTGTCACATGCACACAATGACCACTCTTTGTCATTGTCATGTCTGCTTTAGAGTTGCTGTAGACCTCTTGGTCGCCTCTCTGACAAGTTTTCTCCTGGCTCTTTCATCCAGTTTGGAGTGACGTCCTGATCCAGGGAGGGTCTGTGTTGTACCAAATA
>NW_015552545.1:1511290-1525294 GCF_001515605.1 Sinocyclocheilus anshuiensis
GGTTGGGCATATGTGAACACGGCAATCGCGCTCGGATCCACACCAAAACAATTGGTCCGAGATCGCCTGAACAAGGTGGTCTCGGCTCGATTGAAAACAAACTCTGGAGCGGTTCGGTTGTAGTGAGAAAGCAATCCGATCCAACAGACCAACGAACCAGGCTATATCACAATGTATAATGGGTAATTACGTAAGTTCCGTGAAAAGCATTAGCTTTGTTGTTTTGCTAATACTTCAAAATTAACCTGTGAATGTCTGTGGGTGAGCACGTCTTCGCCATTCAAAATAAAAAAAGCACACTTTTTAATTTTATAATGCCGTCTTATTGCTCTTCTTCCTAGTAGGTGCATTTAAAAAATGTTTTCCCGATGAATCCTGGACTCCTGCTCAAAATGATAAATTAATATAAGGACAGCTACAAAAAAAAAGCTGTTGTCGTTCCATCCTGACGGATTCTAAGTAGAATCCCGGAAAATAAACCGTGGAACTTTGACCAATGAGACAACAGTTTAATTGCGCGTGACTTGTATTAACAAATTTGGTCCATTTAGAAACTTTGCCGTGTGAAAGCGAACTGCACCAAGAATAAAAAGCAACATTGTGATAATTTTAATCCCTGTTTCGGAACAAAGCAATCAATTTACAGGTGTGAAAGCACCCTGGTTGAGTTTACAAGTCATTTTTGGGAGGGGGTGATACTTTTTCCAACTCAGTGATTCTGTTGTTTTATTTTTTCCCGACATGTTAATGTTCTATCTTTCACTTGGATGTTATAAGTTGCACTGAGTAAATACAGCTGGATAAAACAAAAAACTGTATCTGTCTTCATTTCAGGCTGCAAAGCAACAATTATTTTATTTAAGCAATCACATTATTTTAAAGGGGGGTGATTCTTTTATATACCCACTATAGACTCACCTAAGAGTTGCTCGTGTCAGTGATTCACTGTAGTTCACTCTCACTGAACAATGTCCACTTAATCATATTCTGATTCCATCCAGTCTGAGTTACGGGGCCAAAGTTTTAGAAAACAATTTTGTCTTGCTCAACATATACTAAGGTACTCTATTTGTATTCTGTATAGCAATGTCCTACACATCTGATACACATTATGCCCAAATCTTGATGTCTCCCATACCTAAGAAAGCTTGTTGCTCAGTAAATGTAAAAACCAGGAAAGACATGTGAGGGAATTTGTAGTTCCACAAAGTCTCTGCCCTTTTGATGAAATGGTTTCTAGAAAGAGTTAATTGTTCTTAGCGGAAAAGCGGTAGATAAACAAGTCTCGCACTACAGTGTAAGGTCTCGGAAAGGGCATCTAGGTCCCAGGAAGTAATTGCCCTCAATCTACACACAAAAAGGCTGTGTGTCATCTATGGGCCAGTAATGAAATGGGCAATTATGTAGTTCATTATTTTTAATGCAAGCTGCCATGTTGAACAGGGGCGTGGAGAATCCACTAGCGTTAGCTCCTGCACCATAAAAATAGTCTTCAAAGGCAGCGTGGGAAATTGCTGCACACTAGCAAGCTCTGTGTCATACAGCTCATTACAGTTTGATTCCCCAACAATTTATGCAGACGGGATCAAATGCATTTGACATTGCAGGACTCATTCAAGGTCTATTGTTGTGGCAAGTACATCTAAGGAAGACAAACAAAGAGAACAAAAAAAAAAGGAATTGAAAAAAAGAAGCACTTTTCTGAAACCTCCAAGACTGGGTTTGTGTAGACCTTCACATGCATAGTAATGAATGTGAATACATTTACAAACGCAAACAATTAAAGATATCTGAGCCTGTCTACATTTCGATATGGATATCTTAAATTATGATATACGCTACTGTCCAAAGATTTGGGGTTGTTAAGTCTGTTATTGGATAAAAAAAATTACAGTAAAAAAACAGTAATATTGTGAAATATTATTACCATTTAATATAACGTTTCGGTTACATATGGTAACCCTCGTTCCATGAAGGAGGGATCGGAGACGTCACGTCGGATGACCGACGAATTGGGATCTCGCTTAGAGAGACCAATCTACTTCGAGTGTAAACTAGAAGCGCCGTACCACCAGCACGAGAGCCCACGAAGAGCGTGCTTGACTGTAGTTTTATCACTACGCAGAAGGTCAGGAGCAGAACGATAGAACCGCTCGGCTCCGAAGCGAAAAGCTGAATATGCGCTGCATCTGCTGCCTACTTATACTCACGCTGTGATCAGCGGCAGCTGGATGCAATAATCGCATGCCAATGTGCATTGGCTCGTTTAGTTTACACTCGAAGTAGATTGGTCTCTCTAAGCGAGATCCCAATTCGTCGGTCATCCGACGTGACGTCGAGAGTGACCGACTGAAAGGGAACTGTTTTATATTTCAATATATATATAAAGTAATATAATTCAGCAGTCTTCAGTGTCATATGATCATTCAGAAATCATTCTAATATGCTGATTTGATACTCAAGAAGCATTTCTTATCAATTTTGAAAACAACAGTTTTTTTAAAACCATTTGAAACTATATATATAAGTAGTTTGAATAGTTTAACCCCAAACTTCTGACTAGTAGTGTTTATTTGCTGGACTGAACTCCAAGTATTCAAGTCTGTGTTTTGTTAGAGAATATTTGCAGTAAAATGTCACACACACACAAAACAATTATAATTTGCAGCAGCACACCAAACATAAGTCATTAGCTGTTGGATAGGCTCATCAGATGTCCGAATGAAAACCAGAACAATGAGAAACTAAGACAGTAATCAATCAGAACAGAATCAATCACGCAAGAATTACTACTGATTGTTCCAATGTTTCATATTACTTTGACACTTCTAAGAGAATTTGCCAACTGAATCACAAATTATTCTAACAGTCGAGATGTTTTACTTGCTTTGAGAGCAAGACTGTACAGGAAGAAACAGTTGGTCGATCTGTTGGGGTGTCTTATTTTCCAAAATATTTGCATAATAAGTTCACTGAGCATTATCCCAGCAGAGATCTGTTAAAGTGGGCTAACATGAAACAGTAAAACTCATTACTTAGACTCCGCGGACCCGGATACGGGTCCAAAATCGCGTTAAAAATGTTTATGCCTCATTTACATAGTCTTCCTTATATGGTATCAGCCCATATATGGGCTCATTTGAAAGCTTGAAGTGTCTTCTTTACAATGAATACCATAAGTCTTGGTTTTAGGATTCATAAAGCAGTAAAATTAAGCTTAGAAATGTATTCGTCCCACACACGAATTTCCGCCTAACGATTGCGAATAATTTTTTCGAAGAATGTGTATTTTAAATATCTTTCACAAAACAGTCAAGTCATGTATCACAAGAACGCACTCATTCTCAGGAATTTGATTATGTAGATTATTTCATTGTGTGACAATCACCGATCGAATGATCTTCAATAGAATCGCGTTGTGAAATTTCTCACCTCTAAGCACATTTTCGTATGGGTTACATTCCTACTTGTAGCACTGCTTCTATATACTCTATATTATCATTTAGATTAGGATCTCTTCTTTCAAACAAGGCCATTTTCACATTTCTGCGTGCTTCCAGCAGTGAGATATATAGCGTTTTGTCCAGATGCGCACCAGAAAAAACATCTACACTTTCTGCCATAGACGCGCTCTTCAAATCATAAGCTCTAATGCCAGGCAAGTCTGATCTTTTACAACTCTGATGAGTCTGTCGATTGCAATTGGTCAGGTTTTATGACACTCACTCACGCCGGGCCAGTCAGAGCTGTGAAATTTGACACCTCTGCGTCAACAGCGTGGGAGGGTGGTCGAGGGTGCCGACACGTATCCGGATCCGGGACAGCTCTCCTCGCAGCGTGTTGTTCTTTGGGACTTGTAGTTTCGGACTGGTTTGAGAGCAAAAAAGCCACGCGGAAAAGCAAATGCGGCTCGGAGAATATCAATCTATGATAATCATATTACAAGTTGTATATGATGAAGAACGTTCAGCGGCGCCGTGGAGAGGAATGGACGCGCATCTGGTGAGGCTTTATCAGCGTGTTTTCTCCGTTTGTGATCTTTGAATCTTTATTTTGAAACGTGATAGCACAGCTAACAATCTGATAAAACAGTTTATTGACAGAAAAGGACTGTACATTATGCATTTCAGTAAATATACAGCAAATATACAGTAAATATACATGGATTATTACAGCGCTGTGTGAATGATCATTTATTTGTTTGCATTTCAGTAAATATACAGTAAATATACATGGAATCATTACAGCGCTGTGAGAATGATCATTTATTTGTTTGTTTCACGCTCTGAAGGTCATAGCAGGCTATCGTTTTAGCTCAGCTCTGGTCCAGGGATGCAAAGATGTTGGCAGGAAGAAGTAGTTGGATACAGGGATGGCTCAGCTGATGAGGTAAGAAGATGCTTTGAATCAGTATACCAATACAGAATGCACATAAATGGAATGATATAAACCTGGAGGATGTGGATTCTATTTTAGATTGTGATAGGCCAGATTTATTTTATAATGTATTCAGTCTTCTGTATCCTGAAAGAATAAAACTGATTGTAGAAAACACAAGATGTGAAATTTGGTCCAATTCGCTTATGCCATTTTGTATATTACCTCCTGTTTAGAAGCTGTTATTTGAAAGATTCTTTTTTTTTGGTACATCTTGGCATCTAATGGCATCAAACAAAGTAAATTGCAAAGAGCTGGACCTAATAAAACCTGAATTACAGATTTTAAAAAATATATATTTTTTTTAAAAATCAAAAAGCGCCTATATTTTTTTGTGTTTATTGTAATATTTGAAAAATATGTAATGTTATTTATAAAGAATTACACTCATATTTTGAAGTTCAAATGGTTTTCTTTACAATGAAACCATTTTTTTTTTCATTTCCTCCATTGTATGTGTGTAGGGTAAACATTTGAATTTGAGTATGTCAAATTTAGGCGAAAATACCAAAAAACGCACCTGAGCGTAAGTGGTTTAAAACAAATAGGCAAACCTAACTTCAAATCTATCATACAGAATTGATATAAAGGCATTTTATTAACAACTAGAACCATCATGTTTTTTATATCTTTTCTGTTCTTTAGATTACATTACAGTGACTCACAGTTCAGATATGAGCTTGTCTGATAGGTCCACACATTAAGTGCATGACTGCAGAGCAGAACTGGGCCACTCGTCTCAGCCGTGGCATTGATGAGCTCCTCTAACACTAATTGGGCTGTATAATTAGAACAGTGCAGGCAAAAGGACAAAGCTGAGGGATATTAAAGGAGAAATCTGTCAACAAAATGGTTGACTGTGGCTTTTTTTTCTTCTGAGACATGAATATGAAAATGAACTGAAAGACTACTGTATACTAATAGCCTTGAAACAGAGAAGGTCAGGCCTGTTAAGGTGCCTCTCTTTTCCCAGTGCCATTTAATTTTCTTTATTCAAGGAAAAAAAAAAGAGGACATGAAACGTTCACCATTGTTGACATGAAAATACAACGTGAGCAGTGAGAGTATCACAAAACTGTTCACACTGTCAGAATGGAATAGCACTGCTCTCAGTTAATCAGATGAAGAGATACAAAAAAGAACAGAAGAGTAAAATCAGACTACAAAAATGATGACGACAATTTACTGCTGTGTGCAGAGTGGGAAAAGTTTTAAAAAGATCACATCAACAATACCTTTCATAGATGAATGTGTTGTATTTTCCTATTTAGTAACTTGTATTCTGTAAAACCTGAGGGGATAAATAATTAAATGTATGAAAACCTGAATACTTCTTGTGTTTTGCAGTGCAAGGACTCAGTCCATGTGACCGCTTAATTATCAAACAAAGACCAGTATCATTGTTAGAATGCAAGCTAGAATCAATTCTCAAGTTACAAAGTTTAAGTTGATAAACTTCGTATTAATAAATAATAACGTGTTGCTCAATTAGCTCTAATGAAAAACACTACAGCTGAAGTGGTCAGTGATTGATTTGTTAAATTCATTGCGTGAATTGGCACTCACCAAACCATTTTGCTTCCATAATGATTTTTTTGTTTGTTTGTTTTTTTGCGTAGGATGCAAGATATTCAATACAGAAAAAAAAATGTAATGGGAGACTTCCATCCATCAAGAACGTATTGGGTATTTGGATAAATAAAGAAACAGATAAATTGATAGATAGATAGATAGATAGATAGATAGATAGATAGATAGATAGATAGATAGATAGATAGATAGATGGAAGATAGATAGATAGATAGATAGATAGATACAAAATCCTTAAAATTAAATGTTCTAAAACATCCAAATTGACTACAGCACTCAGTCATAAAAACGTCTTTTGCTAAAAGCAATTCATTTTTGATGCTAACGTAGATACATCCAGTGTCACTTGATGTTTTGTCACTGATCTCAGTTTCATAATATGGATCTCTGGGATTCTTGAGATAGTGAATTGGTGGGTTTTTGTTAAATGTGAGCCAAAATCATCACAATTAAAAGAACCAAAGACTTAAACTACTTTAGTCTGTGTGCATTGAATTTCTTTAATACACGAGTTTCACAATTTGAGTTGAATTACTGAAATAAATGAACTTTTCCACAACATTGTAATTCATTGAGATGCACCTGTATAAACAGCCAAATCAGTCCGGAATGAAGCCTGAGGCACAATGGCCTGAGGTATGAGGCAAAAATAAGAGCAATTGTGCAATTATTGTCATTACAATTATTTTGCCCAGTTAAATGTCAGGGTCTTAAATACCATGGTTCTTTGATGGCTGTACCAATGTGAAGTTTTCATGGCCAGAATGTAAAGCTTACAACACACAGAGTCAGAAGGCCAATCATCACATGGTCATGTGATATTAAAAATACAGGCACAAACATAATTCTTGAAATATTAAAATTTGAGCTAAACATTGTGTTACTGTCTGACTTTTAAAGAACAATTACAATGTTCAAAGACACTCACATGTAATCAATTCAAATGTATACTCTATGCTGTAAATGCTGTAAACACCTCAGGTGGTCCTAATTGAACATTATTTGACATGGCACATTTTGGAATAATATTGCAAATATTGCAAACTTAAACTTCTTTGGTTTCAAAGCCCTTCAAATTAAGAATTCAAATTTGAATAACTCAAAACAATCAAGTATAAAACTAAACCTAGGGGAATACCCATAAGCCCTTGTGCTTGAATAATTTAATTATGCATCATTGGTTAAAGCAAAGGAAATTATTTGGACACGTAGTATGTTTTTTAATTATGCTGATGTTGTTTCATTACAGTTGAGAGTCAACTTTTGAGAGAATTCACTGTTAGGATGAGTAGCTTTCCTCTGGTAAACTTAGGGCCTGTTGATTTCAAACCATTTGTCCCCATACACATACATGATTAAAAAAATATATTTTATTATTAAACATATTTTTAAATGTTATATTTATAAGAATATTTAACTTATGTGCTTGTTTATCACATACATGTCTAAATATAAACTCTAAATACATAAAACAAACATTGTTGTTTGATGATAATGAAATTAATACAATTTCATATCACAAATCAGAGTTAAAGTATGCTTTTTTGTAAATGATTCCGATTATAAACTGACTTCTAATAAGGGGAATACGCTTCTTCTGGGAGTATGTAAGGTTGGAGAACAGGTACAAATTCTGTGAAAAGGGCAAACTGCTTTACAGCAGCAACAAATGCATGTGTACAGATATCCACTGTGATAATGACAGTGATATATTTATGATAGTGAATTCCGCTCACTTAACTGTAATGGGCTTCAAAGTCACAAAAATACACAAAACTACATGAACCTGCTTAAAGTCTAGTTGCAACTTGTTCACTTAAATGGCTAAGTTCACTATTTTAGACTATTAAAACACCACATAAGGAGAACCTGATGACTTGAGTTTTCAGAGAACGAATTTGGAGAAATAAGTTCCTCCAATAATTTGAGTACATTAAACCCATTAGGTCTACAGTGTTGAACATTGAGGAAGCAAGACAGTTTGTACAATTAGCAAACCGGTGCATAGCCTGTCAAAAACAAGGATTTCTTCCTGTCATCATTTTAACCGTCTCTTTAAAATCATTGATGTATCTGTCAGTAGGTATGTTTCCAGACTAGCTTACTAATTAGCTAATGCTGTTGTCAGAGGAAAGGATCCCACTTTTGAAACTCCCTCAGTATTGAAAAAGTCATCCTCCTAAACTATCCAACACTACTTGTGACAGCCAAGCGCATTTAGATCAGTAAAAGCCGCTGTCGTGTTGACGCTCAGAAGTCATCATCATCATTACGTGAATATTAAAGCAGTCCGTGGGCTCTTTATCTGCATGTTGTGAGGCTTGTGGGAATTGATCAGGACTGGATTGCAACACAGACTTTTCACAGTTGATTTATAAGTCCTAGGAAAGTAATAAAAGATGCCCACTCAAGCATTTGAATCCAATTATCTTTCACAGAATGCTGTTGTTATCCAATTAAAACTCTCTCTGCTCATGAGAATAATAATAAGTTATTTTCTTTGTTTTTGACAGAGGTGATTTATACTAAATGTTGCACACTCTATGTTCAATGTCGATCTGGTATAAATATTAAGTGAAACTTAAACACTACAGGCTGTGAAAACAGATGAATTACTGAAATAAATGAACTTTTCCACAACATTGTAATTCATTGAGATGCACCTGTATAAACAGCCAAATCAGTCCGGAATGAAGCCTGAGGCACAATGGCCTGAGGTATGAGGCAAAAATAAGAGCAATTGTGCAATTATTGTCATTACAATTATTTTGCCCAGTTAAATGTCAGGGTCTTAAATACCATGGTTCTTTGATGGCTGTACCAATGTGAAGTTTTCATGGCCAGAATGTAAAGCTTACAACACACAGAGTCAGAAGGCCAATCATCACATGGTCATGTGATATTAAAAATACAGGCACAAACATAATTCTTGAAATATTAAAATTTGAGCTAAACATTGTGTTACTGTCTGACTTTTAAAGAACAATTACAATGTTCAAAGACACTCACATGTAATCAATTCAAATGTATACTCTATGCTGTAAACAAATTACAAACCTCAGGTGGTCCTAATTGAACATTATTTGACATGGCACATTTTGGAATAATATTGCAAATATTTGTTTCTTAAACTTCTTTGGTTTCAAAGCCCTTCAAATTAAGAATTCAAATTTGAATAACTCAAAACAATCAAGTATAAAACTAAACCTAGGGGAATACCCATAAGCCCTTGTGCTTGAATAATTTAATTATGCATCATTGGTTAAAGCAAAGGAAATTATTTGGACACGTAGTATGTTTTTTAATTATGCTGATGTTGTTTCATTACAGTTGAGAGTCAACTTTTGAGAGAATTCACTGTTAGGATGAGTAGCTTTCCTCTGGTAAACTTAGGGCCTGTTGATTTCAAACCATTTGTCCCCATACACATACATGATTAAAAAAATATATTTTATTATTAAACATATTTTTAAATGTTATATTTATAAGAATATTTAACTTATGTGCTTGTTTATCACATACATGTCTAAATATAAACTCTAAATACATAAAACAAACATTGTTGTTTGATGATAATGAAATTAATACAATTTCATATCACAAATCAGAGTTAAAGTATGCTTTTTTGTAAATGATTCCGATTATAAACTGACTTCTAATAAGGGGAATACGCTTCTTCTGGGAGTATGTAAGGTTGGAGAACAGGTACAAATTCTGTGAAAAGGGCAAACTGCTTTACAGCAGCAACAAATGCATGTGTACAGATATCCACTGTGATAATGACAGTGATATATTTATGATAGTGAATTCCGCTCACTTAACTGTAATGGGCTTCAAAGTCACAAAAATACACAAAACTACATGAACCTGCTTAAAGTCTAGTTGCAACTTGTTCACTTAAATGGCTAAGTTCACTATTTTAGACTATTAAAACACCACATAAGGAGAACCTGATGACTTGAGTTTTCAGAGAACGAATTTGGAGAAATAAGTTCCTCCAATAATTTGAGTACATTAAACCCATTAGGTCTACAGTGTTGAACATTGAGGAAGCAAGACAGTTTGTACAATTAGCAAACCGGTGCATAGCCTGTCAAAAACAAGGATTTCTTCCTGTCATCATTTTAACCGTCTCTTTAAAATCATTGATGTATCTGTCAGTAGGTATGTTTCCAGACTAGCTTACTAATTAGCTAATGCTGTTGTCAGAGGAAAGGATCCCACTTTTGAAACTCCCTCAGTATTGAAAAAGTCATCCTCCTAAACTATCCAACACTACTTGTGACAGCCAAGCGCATTTAGATCAGTAAAAGCCGCTGTCGTGTTGACGCTCAGAAGTCATCATCATCATTACGTGAATATTAAAGCAGTCCGTGGGCTCTTTATCTGCATGTTGTGAGGCTTGTGGGAATTGATCAGGACTGGATTGCAACACAGACTTTTCACAGTTGATTTATAAGTCCTAGGAAAGTAATAAAAGATGCCCACTCAAGCATTTGAATCCAATTATCTTTCACAGAATGCCATTGTTATCCAATTAAAACTCTCTCTGCTCATGATAATTATAATAAGTTATTTTCTTGCTTTTGACAGAGGTGATTTATACTAAATGTTGCACACTCTATGTTCAATGTCGATCTGGTATAAATATTAAGTGAAACTTAAACACTACAGGCTGTGAAAACAGAAATTTCGAGAGGGGAAATGATCAGTTTAGTATAAAAAGATGTCATCCTAAACCAGCCAGGCCATTGAATTGGATGCTTTTGTAGCTGCTGGAAATGGACGAATATGTAATAAAGGCACGATTTAGTTATCTGGAATCATGAATTTTTATTAAGCAATAGAAAATATACACCAGGGAAAATAGCTTCCTTTATGAGTTCTCATTTTTTCTCAATTTTAAACGTTTTCTTCAAAAATCAACTTCCACTTGTAGAGGCCAGTGAAAAACAACAGTCAATAATCCCACAGCAAAACTGGATGTAAAAAACAAAAAGCAAAACAAAGAAAAACTTCAGTCTTCACTGCAATCCCATTTGACCAGACATCAGGGAAATGACACACAACTTCTGGTTTACAGAACATGCGCAGTCATTATGGGACGTGCTGCTGGCCTTTCTCTTGAAAGACTTTGCTCAGTATTTCTACCTCAGGGCCCAGTTGTCTACCTCACTGAGGTCCAGCTCTGACTGAGTCTCTGGCAGGTCCAGTGAGCTGATGGACCCGGACAGGGAGCCGCGGCCCTCATAAGCGTAAGTCTGAAGAGAATCGTATGGAGGGCCGCTTGTGTCCCGGTCGGCCTCGACCACCTTGAGCTTAATCACTTCATGGATGTCCTCGTCCGGTAAGGTCAAAACTGGGCTGAGAGCCTCGGCCTCCATTGCTCTCCACACCTCTGACTGCAGGTCCTTCCTCATCCTCATCTCCTCGGCTGCCGCGGGGTTCCTCAGTGCTGCTATGTCAAAGGCCTCTGTGTCTTCCTCGCCTCCTCCCTCGTCATCGTACGTGACTACGTTCTCTCTGATATCCTCTGCCGAGATGATCAGAGGCACCTTTTTGCTCTTCTTGCTACGCAGAGTGACAAACAGAACCACGATGGCTACAAGAGAGGAGACACAAGTTTAGTTTGTTCATCCGTGTAAATGGTGATGTGAATTAGCTTCACTACTGTCGGGAGTTAGCGGCATATCGCATGGGCTTACAAAATGAGTGCAATCATCTGCTTGCTGACATTTTCATATGGGGAAAAGCTTTGTCTGGGCAAATAATCACTTAATCACTCATGTGCTGATGTGAAATCAATGGTGTTTTACCATAAACAGCCATAAGCCTCTTCATTCAAACAGATTAGCCCTGTTCCAAACAGCTACCTTTTAAGGCAGCAACAGCAATCATTATTAAAACCATAATAATAATAATAGTAATAACAGTAATACTACTACTACTAATAATAATAAATTGTTACTTGAAATAAAAACATTAACTGAAATAAAATAAAATATATATAGTTCTATTTCAGCTATTAGCCGAAGCAACATTTCTCATTTTTGTTTAATTTAACTTTAAGTACTAAAATAACTCAAATGAAAAACTAAAACATTATATAGTGGTTCAACGCATTATATTGTGGGTTTTTTTTTCCGGACTATTTAAATAGATCGGACTATTTTATTCGGATAAGCAAGAAAAAAATATTTAAAGCACAGAGAATGACAATGCCGCGAAGGGTTTTTGACATAGGCTAATTTTATGTTTATGTATATGCAGCTCGGTTTTTCCGTGCTGTCTGAAACACGTCTCTTGTGCGCGCTTTGATTGTGTGCGAGAACAGCGCGTGAGTAACGAATTGATCTCTCTTTCGTTTCTTCTTCTCGTAGTTTAAAATTGCGTGTATGTGTAAATTGGGAAATTAATCTGCGAATCATGTGCGTGCCGAACGGTAGGGTCTCATTCATACGTATTACGGATCAACTGCGATTCGTTTAACTCCTAATATGTGACAGATCAGAGCAATCTTTTAAAAAATTTACTTATTTAACATGAAATTGTCAAATTGCTACTCCATATCAATCGGATACAAAGAAAATACAGAATAATTAAAAACAATCATTAACACATGTTTTACCATAAACAGCCATAAGCCTCTTCATTCAAACAGATTAGCCCTGTTCCAAACAGCTACCTTTTAAGGCAGCAACAGCAATCATTATTAAAACCATAATAATAATAATAGTAATAACAGTAATACTACTACTACTAATAATAATAAATTGTTACTTGAAATAAAAACATTAACTGAAATAAAATAAAATATATATAGTTCTATTTCAGCTATTAGCCGAAGCAACATTTCTCATTTTTGTTTAATTTAACTTTAAGTACTAAAATAACTCAAATGAAAAACTAAAATGAATAAATACATTTCATAAAAAACTATATAGACACATCAATCAATCAATCAATCAATGTTTTTGTTAAAAAAATGTGAAATGAAATAAAATATATAAAAAATACACGTATTGTTAGTTGCCATTTAGTTTACTATTTAGTTATATGTGCGTGCCGAACGGTAGGGTCTCATTCATACGTATTACGGATCAACTGCGATTCGTTTAACTCCTAATATGTGACAGATCAGAGCAATCTTTTAAAAAATTTACTTATTTAACATGAAATTGTCAAATTGCTACTCCATATCAATCGGATACAAAGAAAATACAGAATAATTAAAAACAATCATTAACACAAATAAATAACAGAATGTCATATCTATACACATTTTTCCCAGAACGTTCTTGTGACCAGGTAGCAATTCTTCCACGGCCTGGTAGTGGGTCATGACCCCGTGGTTGGGGACCTCTTGAGTTAGGGAGACCAATTGAGACTTGCAAACCAGCTCAGGCTTGAACAATATGTAGGCACCTCACTAGATTTTGGAATGGAGCCACAGCACTGTGTTTGGGTATTATGCTGTAAATTGGGAAGAGCCTCTAGCAAGCAAAAAGACTGTTTTGCTGTATATTTGAATGTATTATTAACAGCACTTCCTGTCTGTTCAGGTATGTGCACGTTACGATTGTTGTTCCTTGTTTCAGCCCACACAGTTGTGCAGCATTCCTGACTAGTGTCTATATTTGGCCTTGTCAGTGGACTGGAGTGAGAGAGGGGTTTTCACACATTCTGCAGGGTGAAGCTTTTCATCTACAACCAGTGAATTTCAAGCAGAAAAGCAAGCAGCAGAGAACATCTTGGATATCTATCTATCTATCTATCTATCTATCTATCTATCTAGAAACAATGAAAATAAAATAAAGAAAACCATTACAAAAAAAAAAAACAATCCTACAAAAATATTTAAAAAATAAAAATATTTAAGACTGAATTGAAAGAAAGAAAGAAAGAAAGAAAGAAAGAAAGATAATCATTGTACTTCTGGATTCAGAACTTTGGACCCCTTTGTATGTTTCTGCTCTT
>NW_015552545.1:1528742-1541002 GCF_001515605.1 Sinocyclocheilus anshuiensis
TGATGGCAAATTCATGAAGGAAAGAATCAAGTCCTTCTCTTGGCCATTGTGTTTTCAATCTTACCCAAGAGGATGATCACACACAGCAGGATGGCAATGAGGGCTCCGGTGCTGAGACCGGCCGAGGACAGGAAGGCTTGAGCCCTGCACACTGGCGTCCTGGCCCCGCGCTGGCATGGACACACCCTGAGCGTAAGCGTGCTGGTGCTGCTGAGGAGGGGCTCTCCTCCATCCCACACAACCACAGGCAGCTGGTACAGCTCCTGTTCCGCCTGGCTGAAGCCTTGCCTGTGCGCCAACACGCTCGCGCTGCTATCTGTCAGAGAGAGCAGAGGTTTATTCTCGCTGGCTGCATGCATGACGACGCCATGCAACAGAAGCCAACAAAACAATTCACTCCCCATTCTCGGCAGTTGAATTTCTTTGCAGTTTTTAAATATTGCATTCTGTTACTTCATTTTCAAGCTGCCTGATATGGTTTTGGACTCTTCAGTGTTGTAATGACAACAACAATAAAAATGGCAGCCACAGCACTATGATAAAAGACATTCCACTGTGGATAATGTTTTGGTGTGTGTGTGTGTGTGTGTGTATATATATATATATATATATATATATCAGCCAAAAGTTTGGGGTCAGTTTTTTTTTAATTAACACTTTTATTCAGCAAGGATGCATTCTGATCAAAAAGTGACAGTGACTTTTAAAGAAATGCTGTTGATTGAACTTTCTATTTATTTATCAAAGAATCCTGAAAAAAATGTATCATCGTTTTTACAAACATATTAAGCAGCACAACTGTCTTAAACAACTGTCTTGAGAACAAAATCAGCATATTAGACTGATACAGTCATGTGATCCTGCTAAAAAAAAATTAGCTTTGCCATCACAAGAATACATTATTTTACATTTACATGTTATGCCTTCAGCAGACACTTTTATCAATAAACATACAAAATAGGAACAAAATATTTAAAATAGAAAATAGTTTTATTAAATTGTAATAATATGTCACAATATTACTGTTATTACTGTATTTTTGATCAAATAAATGCAGCCTTGGTGATCATAAGAGACTTCTTTCAAAAATATTAAAAAAATGTTACCGACCACAAACTTTCGAACATATAAATAATGCCATTTTACAATTGTTTCAAATCCAATCAGAATTAAGAGACAGAACTATGTGTTTTATAAATATATTTTTAAGCTGGGAGCAAAAAAAAAAAAAAAAAAGTGGTTTATGTTTTCTGATCCACATTGGCACATCTTTACTTGTGTCTGATTTAAAAACAAAACAAAACAACAACAGTAAGCTTTACTGCTGTATCTCCACAACAGGAGTGTTGGAGCGCCGGTGTGCTGACAGCCTGTAAACCCCACACAGTGACAAAAGCGTCATGCTTCATTAACTCCCTACAGTGCTCTAACTTTTCTCATTTTTGAGAAGCTTGTGCAAGGTTTTTCACCTTCTTTCTAGCTGTCGCTGCCTTCCTTTCTCACATAGGCACACACCCACAGACAGGCAGGTTGTAAGTGTATACACGGTCATGCTGCTTCTTCACATTGCAGATACGTGTTGAGCTAGTGTCTTCTGACTCTGCAGCCTGGGAGGGTTTGAGGGGGTTTGGGTTACAAGACAAATTCCGTCTCCCTCTGAATATCCCTCTTGCTCTGAGAGCAAGAGCTTGGATTTATGTTTAACATTGGTAGGGACATTTCAGTATCAATCATGCTATACAAATGTACCATGTTTACAGCTCTGGAAAAATGGCCTGTTATAACTCATCAGGATTTAGACAGAGCATTTACAGTATAAGTATTTATCCACAACCTTTTGTGAAAAAAAATCCATGATCCTGTATTTTTTTAAACCACCACCAACAAATATGCATTTATTTTTACAATGTATCAAATAAAGAAGAGCATCTTTATTTGATACAGTGTAAAAAAAATATATATTTTTTCCAATCTCCTGCCTACATCAACCTCAAGTGAATCAATATTAGGCTATAACTAGGAATCAGTAAATAATTGATAAATGATCAATATTATAATTCTATATTATTTTGTAATAAAACAGTACATACTTAAATCAATCAATTGAATGTAGGTATAGCAACATTATATAATTATAATATACTGTATGAAATGGATTTTCATTTTAAGATTTTCTAAATGTATTTAATAGTGTTAGTAACATATTAGGGTAGACAAGAAGATGACAAAGCTAATCTAAACGTAAAAATAGAAGAGATGAGTGTGTGCAATTAAATATACTATTGAAATATCATGAATCCTTAATTCATTCCTTAAGTCAATAAATAAAGTCATATACAGAGAGATTACAAAAATGGAGTAAATATTACTGCTGGAAAGAAACCAAACAACTTGTAATTTCATATACTTATAGTACAAGTATAAGAACATACCTGTCTTACTATAAAATACAGAAATGTATACCACATTCCTAAACTGTAATTGCTAAATATTTGATATTATTCACTAGTCTCTGGGTCCGTACTGTCCATATACCCAAGTCTACAGCAGTGTAGAAGAGGCAGGGCTGTTTCTCTCCTGGGGTCTAATGCATGCAGAACCAGCAACTATTGTGTATGCATTAGATACTACAGGAAGGAACATTTTAAAACTCAGGGTTAAGGTTAACACTACCAAAATTAGCATCTCTGAAATATTTACACATAAATCAGCCCATCATGTAGTGACCTCTCGGTTTAACGCGTCTGTGTTTGATTTCATGCTGTGGGTGTTTTATAAAATGGCCTGCAGGTAGACTCCATTTAATCTGTCCAAACACTATTAAAAAACATGAACCTGAAACGACAGAGGGGGGAATGATCATTAGCGAATCTTCACAAACAACGTAGAAAACATGGTCTGTAATTACACATGGATGGAAAATTCACAGTTGCGCTTTGATTTAAGTAGCAGTGATTCGTAAACACTTTCCCTGTGAAAAAAAAACATGAGAGTGAACCATGCATGTACTGTGGATAATTAATCTTCACTGTGAGATGCGTTGTGCATTAAATATAAAAATATAAAAATAAAAAAAGAACTAGGAAATAGCAACAACAACAACAAATATTGCCAATACTGCAGTTCTGGCATGAGTCCTGATCGCTCTTGCTGTCATAATTTAATGTGAGTGTTTAAATGGTGAAAGATAAATGGCCTGAGAGAGAATTGCAGTGAATTGGCCCAGGAGGGATGCGCTCGATGAAATGCGTCCCACATCTGATGACACAAACACAAACACCCTTGCCAAAACTGTGGCAAGGCGTCAAACTTGACATAGGCTATCTTTGCGGATGGGGCGCACAATGCGTTCCCTCACCCATTCGATGGAGAGCTTCATTAAATACGCTTCCTAGATTCAGAATATGAACTATGTCGAAGAACATAACAGTCAAGATGATTATTATTCAATTGAACTCACTGTCATTTCCCAAGGGGGAAATAAGTGCACCTTCTCAGGGAACGTCCATCATATTTTTTCCGCCTCACCCTGGCAAGCGTTCTGGTCATGTGGACGCTGGCATAATGACTGCGGCGGCACGAGAGAAACATCTACGTGATCAAGGATGACAGCCCTACACACCCACCCAATCACAGCAAGTGCAACAGAGCACTCCAACCCCCAGCGTGTAAAAAAAGTCCATCCGTTGGGACATTATTTAAGGATGAAGTGGTCTGAGGGGACCTTGGCTAGAATACAAACTCAAATAAAGCTCTGAAGCACTGGCTCTTCTGAACTCTGGGCTTTTAGCGTCTTCCTCTTATCTCCATGATTGCCCTGTTAAACTCCGACTGGTCCACCTGCAGCACTGATTCACCGAAGCAGCGGTCCGGCATTAGAAGGAAATCATTACAGCCCAGCCGTCTCCACCAGGGAGCCTTGAGCCAATATAAACACAGACCTGGTTTCCGAGGAACCAGCTCTGTTGGCCTTGCAACGATATTAAAAAAAGAGCAAGAAGAGAAGAAGGCTGGAAATGAGGGTGATCTGTGTGACAACATGTGGTACTAAATATGTTTGTGGAGAGGCGCTGATGGTTTGCCCTGAGCAAACATCAGGAAATCAGTTGGAACACATCAGAAAGATTCCATTACTGCGATGCCATCGGAGAGCCTTTTTAGATCAGTAGGATCTTATTTAACTTTCATAAGAACCTGTGTGAAACTTAAGTACTGAATATGGAATTTGTTTTTGTAACCAACTATTAAAATACAGGCTTAACATGTCAAACTATTTGAAAACAAATCCTGTGGAAGTGTGGTTTTGTTATTGTGTGTTTTTTTTTACCTTCATTGTCCTTCAGAGTGAAGTTTGGATTTGCTGGAAGGTCTTCTGGTAGAGCAAAAGTGAACCGACCATTGGCGAAGTTGTCCTTGTCTGTAGCCCTGATGGTTTGAATGACCTACACCGAGAACAAGAGAAAACAAGCTGAAGCTTAGTTCTTTCTTCCTCCGGAATTAAGGCTAAATGAAAAATGGCACTAAATATATCTAAAACAGACGCTTTTATTTCTCTGAGAGACAGGTTTTGTCACTCCCTATAACCCAGAAATGTAATTGGACCACCTGGGCTTCTTCTTCCTCTCCACTTTTGAAAGACATTAACTTCAGACTACTGACCCAAAGCCCCTCGGCCAGTTGGGTGTCTGGATCACATTCACTGAACAGATAGCTGGTTTGAAGCATTGCTCAGCCTCATGATGTTTTGTCAGCTTGTTAACCTAATTGGCTCCTGCTAGCACATCAGCTGCAAGTGGGAATCTCCTTATGAAGAGTCTGGACTAATTATTAAAGCTCTTCACCTGTCTGTGCTGCACAACCCATGTTAGGCCAGGGCACTTTCAGACCAGAGAATCTGGAGCGGATCCAAATTGGTTTGATTTTGGAGTTTGGATTGTTTGGTTGGTGTTTTGGTATGGTTCATGTTTAGAATTGGTACAAAATCAATCTGTTCTAAATTGTGAAAGTGAACTGATATTCATGACATATGATTATGCACCTTAGCAAGCTATCGTTCACCCTTATTAAAGGGTAATGCAAATTAGCTAACTGTTTCTCAAGAAACTGCATTTAGGAGCAGATCACATTTGTTGCAGTTTTGGTAATGATATTAAAAGGACAATCCAGGAATCAACAATAATCTTTAAATTACATTTTAAAATATTAAAATAGAAAACAGATTTGTTTGTTTTCATCACATTCTTACTGATGGTTTTAAGACAATAACAAATCATTTTGTAATTTCGATGGTGCAAACATAATGCACTTTACACCCAAAAGTTCAATAAGACTCTGGACAAAGCAATCGAGCCAGGTGTAAAAACAGCCTGTGTCACTGCATAACAGATTTCTACCCAAATTACAGTGCATTGTTTTATGCAGCGTACTGTTGTGAATGTGTGCAGAGCAGATCAGAGACTTTCATTCAGGCAGAATAATTAACCATACCTTTATTTAAGCAGACAGTTCACCCAAAAAGGAAAATTCTGCCATCATTTACTCATCCTCGTGTTGTTCCAAACCCATACAACTTTTGGGTAACACTTTATAATAACTTTCATTTTAAAATCATTACCTAATGGTTAACCTTTGATTATTTAGTGTACATTGAAAAGATTACAAATGTCAGTAAATTTTCAGTTCATATGATCTTCATTTATTGGCCTTTGTTTGTTGTGTAGACCTCACATTTATACATCTTAACAAATAATCTATTAATTATTTGTTCATGTTTTTGCAGTACTCAATCTAAAGTGGAAACTATTCATTATTTGCAAATGTTTATAAATGTTTACTAATCATTAATACCTTTATGAGCAGTCATCTCAATGGCAAAAAAGACCTGAATTTACCCTATTCACACATCTTTAATCATTTATTAATCATTTGTTCATGATTTTGCAGTATCCAATACCTTTATGAGCAGTCGTCTCGATGGCAAAAAGTGTCCCGAAAGAGCTGAATTTATCCTATTCACAAATCTTTACTAATCATTTGTTCATGTTTTTGCAGTAGCCAATCTAAAGTTGAAACTATTCATAATTTGTAAATGTTTATAAACGATTACTAATCATTTAGTATCTTTATGGGCATTGGACTTTTAGCTAATGTAACAAGGTTTGTGTAAAGGGTGACTGGTTAAGTTTAGCTAAATGCTTGCTAAAGACATAACAGTTTTTATTGCCTCAACACTCACATTAGTATACTCCTCTTCAGTATATCATTAAACAGGATATTCATTGAATCATAAATAAACAGGAGAAAACAAATATTTTTTTAAAAAAGAAAATACATCTGAATTTATCAAAACAATATAATATAAACAGATTGAACCATGTTCCCTTATAATAATCAAATAGACCCCTGTACACTTCTGACCCCTTAACCAACCCTTAAACCTACCCATACCACCAAACCTGTCCCTAACCTTACCCATATCACACCTCAATAGCAGAAAAAGTGTTGTGAATTAACATCTGTTTTATAACATCTGTTAAAATCATTTGTAGATTTTCAATAAGTGCTTGATCATATGGAATTAAAAGTTTAATGACATTTGAAAGCATTTTAACTTAAATTAAATCATTTGTTTGAACATTATCTAATGTTTAATAAGTTAATTAGCAAACAATAACAAGCACATTATCTCACGTTTCTAACTCTTTGAATATATATTAACTAATGATCCATTAAGCATTATATCTCTCTCTCTTCCTTTGGCTTGCTCCTTTTTATCAGGGGTCGCCACAGCGGAGTGATCCGAACAACCGATTTGGCACGTTTTACGCCGGATGCCCGTCCTGCCGCAACCCAGTCCTGACAGTGCACTAACTCGTGCAAACCCAGTGCTGGGACACACTCACTCACTCACTCATTCCCATTAAGCATTATATAATGTTTGTTAATGATTTATTAATGAAAGATATTATAAAGTGTTACCCACTTTTGTTAATCTTCGAAACACAGGTTCAAATATTTGTAATAAAACCTGAGAGGTTTTTATCCCTTCGTTGAAAGTAGTAACCAAGTAACCAAAACTTAGAAGGTCATAAAGACTTCATAAAATTAATCCATATGAAGCAGTTTAGTCCAAGTCGTGTGAAGAGATACAATCGCTTTATATGATGATTGAATTTAGGCTTTTATGTACATCTAAGCAATGATCGACACACAAACATACTGTACATCACAAGACTTGGCTTAAACCGCTTGATTCTTATGGATGCATTTTATGACACCTTTATGACATTTTTGGATGTTCTAAGTTTTGGCTCCCTGTACTTTCAATGGAGGGACAAAAACCTCTCAAGTTTCATTAAAAATATCAACATTTGTGTTTTGAAGATTAACCAAAGTCTAATGGGTTTGGAACAGCATTTGAATGAGTAAATGATGACAGAATTGTGATATTTGAGTGACCTATCATTTTAAATACTCTTTATGGTTAACACCAGCACAACGGACACAAATGTTTAAAGAGGACACTTGATATTTAATCTAAAAAATGCATTGCTGCCTACTGTGTGTGAGTTGTGTGTCTAACTGCTTAAATCGTAATCTCATTCAAGGGTAAAGCTATAATGGCTATGCCGCAGCACTGCTGTGCATTGCTGCACATGAACCTAGATTTCAAAGTGCAACGATTAACATTTCCTGTGATCCATTCCTCGTGTGCTTGATGCGGACTGCTATCTGCCGGTGAATTCATGGGTACACACTGAATTATTTATAGGTTTAAAAGCCTCCAAAGTCTGTTGAGCCACATATAAATCATTCCTTGATGGTGTCAGACATATCATAAAGGCATATCATAAATGTGTTTCTCATTTATGCATGTGTCCATGGAGTTAGTATACGTGGGAGTGTGTGTGTTCATACATATGTCAGAAAAGAAAGACGGAATTAAAACATGAAAAAAAGATGGTTTGAGAAAACAGAAACGGTTCAGAAACAGGGTAGGAGAAAGGACAGGAGAAAAGGAGGAGTACAGATAGGAAAAATGGTTTCAGGGGTTCGGATTGGAGCTGACAGGTCGAAAAAGAATGATAGGGACACACTGAAAAAAGGACTGAAAGGAGATAACTAACCTGGCCTGCCTTGGAGCCTTCACACACAACCAGAGGACTGTCAGTGGCAATATAGGGGGCATTGTCATTGACATCCAAGACCTGGACTGTGACTGGTACATAGCTCACCAGATTTGGATTGTCTGGGAAAAAAATATGACAGATATTCAATCATGGATGTTTTCTGTTGAGATAATTAAAAAATAACTGGCAAAACAACAATGAATGCTCAATGTATGAGGGATTTCACATGATTGAAATCATGCCATATCAGGACACATTGGTACAGAGTTTCAATCAGCAATATTTGCTGTTGAATACCATGTTTTATTTACAAGACAGAGATATCCTTAAACAATTTATTCATAATTCAAATGCCAATTTTTGGCAGTTCTTTAACTGTGTGGACATTTAATATTCTCACTAGTTTATTAGTCCAATAGTAATGTTCAACACTAGGCTACATACATACATCATAGGTGAATGTATCATATGTGTTTAATTGCATTGTTTGTGATGTAAATTACATTTTAAACATTTTGAAAGCAAAATATCTGGTTCTGGTCTTGCTAATTTCACAGCTAGTATTTCTATGTATCCTAAATATGCACAGTTAAATCATATTTTTACACTTTTACACTAGTTTGATATAATTACTGCAATGGTAATCTTCTCACAAGTAATAATTATGTTGATTTTTCTGCCCACATAACATGTCTCACATTCCACCTCAAGCTTTTCATTCACACTGTTGTGTTTTTTTTTTTTTGACGCCATAACTGTTGAAAAGGATCATTAAAGTTAATTATAATAATTCGTACTTCTATAATGTATTTTCATTTTCTGTGAATAGGATACAATAACAAAATATGTACAAATGCATTTATAAAATGTTTTTTATATGGCAAAAAAGTGTAGGTTTTAATAAAAAATTATCCCCTGGGACATTAAAGTGGTCTGAGCCTCGTGACACAGGGATGACCTGTTCCTCTGCTATCCTATACACTAAAGGCAATGTAGGGATTTCTTAATACCACAAACCACAGGACTGTGATATGCCACTGAATCGACTCATCATGAGGCTTCAAATTAATTCAATCAGGAGACAACAAAGCTTTCTTTGTATCAGAACTGGAAAGTTCGTTCACAACATATAGAAACCACGATGTCTTGAGACCACCAATGAATGAACTCTTACATCCAACAGGAAAAGGATGAAGTAAATTAACTAACCTCAGGCCACCCGGGATCTATACATGACTAACACATGATTCCCATCACATCCTGCATTCCAACAGAACGAAGAACATGGTATCTGGAAATGTTCCAGCGACAGACTCGCCTGGACCCCATGACCGTCTAATGCATAAATTGCTACAGATTCACAAATAATATGTTGTATGTCTTATATATATATATATATTTGATGTGTTTAGCGAAACCATGATATCTTAATCACCACCTTATAACTTTTCTTTTTTAGTTATTACGATTACTGTGTATGCAAAATACCTGTTGTTTGAGCTTGAATGAAAGCTTATTTTATGTGAGAAACTTTGGTTTGGATGAGAAGTGAGAAGTATGTACAATACTCGCAATAGGAAACTTTATAAAGTATCAACCAAATCTTCGCAAAGATTTTTCTCCACATAATAAATTGGAGCCTCTTGTTAATGTATGCACGCTCCGCCTTGCAAGAAGGCAATTGAAACAGCGACCCGTGGGACGGACGTACGCCGCGGATCAAAAACCCCACTGCAACACAGATTCAATAGCTTACTCTCGAAAGAACTGTGGCTTTCCGCCTTGGTGAGCATGACAAAAGCGCTCCCATGCCGTAACATCGCACAGCGAGACTCCAGAACTCAAACACTTCAGTTGAAGCTTCGTAACTCTGCAGAACGCAAAGTCTTGCTAAAGCAGACTCTCTCAGAAGAACCAGAGGCTCTTCCGTAACCCGGCAACCAACCAATCCAACGAGGGCTTCCCCAAAAGGACGTCATCCAAACGTCATTCCGGCGCCAGATCAACAGCCAATCAGCGACGGAATCCCCTCCAGTAACCACGAGGAACAACTCAGCTTTTCAGCTGTCACCCAAAGCAAAACGCAAGTAAATGAACAAAATCTTATCTCTGCTGAACTGGTGTCGAGCTAATTTTTAAGCAGTAAACATAAGCCAAATCTCTGCTTTGTGATTTTCTCAGGTTGCAAGTAAGAGAACTGTAGCGAATATCTTGCTAAAACTTTGGGCTTCCTCAGAACTCCGTCAACTTTCATTCTCAGAACTGTATGTGTAAATGTGTGTGTGTGTATCTGTGTGTTTTAGCTTAGTTTTAATGTAATCTAGAATAGCCAATAAAATTCATGTTTCATTTATAAAGAATCATTGTCTGGTGTCGTATAATTTTAAAGTCAAAACCTTGCCAAAGATCACGTTACCTCGCTAGGAGCTTACAAATTATCATAGTTGTATTGACCTGTGGCCAAGGAAAATACATAGTCAATTTGTTAATATACACTGACATTAACGTCTCGCAGGACGAGTAGCTGAGTAATAATTAATTCCCTAAAAGACATTACAGCAAAAATGTGAAAAATAAATCATGAAAAGCCTGAAGTTGAAGAAATATACGTTGAGAGACATTATATCATTTTATATCAATACAGTGAGATATATATACAGGTGCATCTCAATAAATTAGAATGTCGTGGAAAAGTTCATTTCCGTAATTCAACTCAAATTGTGAAACTCGTGTATTAAATAAATTCAATGCACACAGACTGAAGTAGTTTTAAGTCTTTGGTTCTTTTAATTGTGATGATTTTGGCTCACATTTAACAAAAACCCACCAATTCACTATCTCAACAAATTAGAATATGGTGACATGCCAATCAGCTAATCAACTCAAAACACCTGTAAAGGTTTCCTGAGCCTTCAAAATGGTCTCTCAGTTTGGTTCACTAGGCCACGAGTTTCACAATTTGAGTTGAATTGCTGAAATAAATGAACTTTTCCACAACATTCTAATTTATTGAGATGCACCTGTATGATTCATGCTGCTCTCATTGGATTCACTGAAGCATGATGGGAATTTAAAATCAGTGTGGGAAACATTACACCCATTTTGGAGTCGTGCGAGGAATGTCGCTCGGTATGATGGAACTGAGATTAACTACAGTGACCTAACATTATCAGCTCACTCTCAGCAAGCATTTAAAGAGGGCAGTTTCAGCCCATTAGCTGAACACCACTGTGAAGAAAAGTGTAGAGGAAAGATAATTGTTTAGATAAGCATCTGTAAAAAACAAGAAAGAGAGAGAGAGAAAAAAAAACAAATAGGAAAAAGAGAAGAAAATTTGATTGACCCTGTCCACCTTCAAAGCCACATCAGCATACCAACAGCAGCCTCAGCATCAATCCCACAATGCAACATTCCTTCAAGGAGACATTTGTTTTGGTCAGAATTGATGATTCAGACTTCAGGGCCAATGATACCTTCTTGGACATAATGTTCCCAGTCCATACTTCAAGAATGCTTGACTCAATATAAAGATATTATTGGTAAAATGGTTCCCTGTGTTTTCCTTAGAAACCAACATAAAAAATAAAAGAAATAAATAAATAAACAATAAAATCAATGCATACAAACAGAATTCTGACCTCAGAGTTGTACATACCAATCTCTGAAGCCATCACTGTGATGTTGTGCCAGGCTACCTCCTCTCGGTCTAGACTCCTGGTGGTTGTAACGAGTCCACTGTCAACATCGATGCTGAAAAGTGCATCACCTTCTGTATTTTGGTCAATGGAATACCTAAAAGTGCAATGCAGAAAAGTTCTACTCAAAGAACATATTCAAATTATGATGGCAGATGTTTCACATGCACATATGAGGAGTATACATTATGCTTTAAATGTTTTAATGCTGAAATATGTGTGTCCTTGGGTTTGAAAAAATTATTTCCTGTTAACAAATGATCATAAAAGCAGATTCTAATAAGCCTTATGCATATATTTTATTTTATTTAACCTAAACAGCTGAAAATTTGTGTGAATGTGTTTAACTAGTCGTAGAATAAAACTCTTAGATCTCTCTGATATGTAAACCTTTAAACTTTAAGGCTTTTTAAACTTTTTTTCAAAACTTTCAAAT
>NW_015552545.1:1541042-1545322 GCF_001515605.1 Sinocyclocheilus anshuiensis
CTGGGGGGGGGGGGGGGGGGGGTACGTTTTAAATACTGAACGTATTTAAAGCTTCTGGAACTTATTATTAAGCTATTAGAACCCTAGTGGAAATTATTTTATAGAGAATTTATTTTATTATTATATAGTGAAGTATTTGAAATACATTTGTTTTATGCTAACATTTACATAATTATACCCTGCAGTTGCACTTTTGGTATACTAAACTGGTTTACTTAAAGTCTGCTAAATTGGAACAACTAATTTTGTGCTTATTGCACTTTAATTGTGCGGAAGTTGTGCTGAGGTGCAACTAAAGATATACTTAAGTGTATTTATGCTAAAGTGGAACTATTGCAAGTATACTTCAGGTACACTGTAAATATCTTGCATTTAAAGACTGATATTAGACAGAGATTATACAATGCTCATTAATAGTGATATTAAACATTTTAGGCAAAATATTAAGAAATGTGCATTGTGCAATAAAGAAATACTCCAAATAAAGTTTAATTATAATTTTATATCAGTAAATTTTAAGTGATATGTCAATAAATATGTTCATGGATTTGATAAATGTATTTTAAATAAATTATGGCATATTTTTATTTGTATTTTTTTAGGGAAATAAGACAAAAATAGTACTTGCTATTACCATAGTTTGCTATGGGAGAATATGTATTTTAATTGCAATACTGCCTCTTTGCTACTGTCAATCAAATTGAGGAACTGAATTAAAATTTTAAAGGCATTCTCAATTCAATTCTGAATGGGGCACAACCCTGGTAGACAACTGGCAGAGACAGACGATGACATTTGTATTGATAGCCATTTAAAATATACCTCAAAACCACATATACCAGTATAATTCTCTTTGAAAACTCACCTGACTTTGCTTCTTGTGCTGTCCGGGTCTTGAGCAGTTACCATGCCAACCTCTGTCCCAGCCGGAGCATTTTCATACACATCCATGATATAGTAGTCCATAGTAAACACTGGAGCTTCATCAACATCCCCAATGATAAGCTTGAGCGTGGTGGTGTCTTTGAAAGGGCCCAGGTAAGAAAAACGAGGATCCAGATGGGTGTTGACACCTTCTATGTTCAAAGAGTACGCTTTCTTCTTCTCGTAGTCCAGAGGCTAGAAAGGACATCAGTAATAAGATCAAGGGAGAAGCAGAAAAACAGTTTAGCCAGCTTGGGAAAAGACAGGACATGGATGAATAAGCAGACATGAATTTACATGGCTGTTGAACCCCTTGTTTTTGTGTGAACATATAGTTCTGACCATTCTGAGGGAGATGATTCCTTCTCTCTTGTCACTGTCTGTAGAGATGGAAAACATGGCAGCTCCTTCTTCATTGGTAATTCTGTATGTCATCTCAGAGTTGATGCTGAGATCTTCATCGTTCGCTTTGATTTTACCAACTGCTTTCCCTACCTGAGCAGATTCTGGCACGTACAGCTGATAGTTCTCTGAAGTGGAGGATAAACACAAACAGAACAGATGCAATTTTATTAAACATTCGAAATCTTTTGATGCGAATATTAAAAAGTGCCGCTTGCGCTCAACTAATTTGCAGGGTTTATTTGGGATAAACCTGAGCAAGCTCAATAAAAGTTGTTTACTTTCACAAAATAAAGCTTAAACGAATTCAGCCATTTGGGATAAATTCACAGTACATTCAAAGGGATTTAAAGATTAGATGGTTATGGAAAGGGCGTGCCGCGTGCCTAAAATCCAGATTTTTTCCATGGTGAAAGAGATCGAGAGAAGCAGAGACTCATACTTTGAGGGAATCGCGGTGGATTGTCGTTGACGTCGGTCAGTGAGATGTTGACTGTTGTGGATCCAGACAGACCCCCGACAGAGCCGGCCATGTCTTTGGCTTGGATGATGACGGAGTACATCTCTCTAGTTTCTCTGTCCATGTTCGGCAAAGCTGTCCTGATGACACCTATGACCCAGAGGGCAGAAAGGATAAATATAGCTCACGCTGACCTACATAACCCATATCCCATTATTGGATGTTCAAAATGATATTGCCATTTTCTGCAAATTATGGTGTTCAAGTACAAATATTAAAATGGACAATATTCGCATACCAGGCAAAGGTTAGGGAGGTCTTGAGCCTTCCAAATAAAGTGAAAACAAAAGGTTGTCTTATTTGTATACGTTAATCAAGGTGTGTATTTTCTCAGTTTGCATTTTGCAACAGCAAACTGCAAAAGCCCTTTTTAGTATAATTATTAACATATGTGACCATGGACCACAAAACCCAGGTAAATTTTTCGAAATTGAGATTTATATATCATCTGAAAGCAGGATAAATAAGCTTTCCATTAATGTGTGGTTTGTTAGGATAGGATAATATTTGGCAGAGATACAACTATTTGAAAATCTGGGATCTGAGGGTCCAAAAAATATCTAAATATTGAGAAAATCGTCTTTAAAGTTGTCCAGATGAAGTTCTTAGCAATGCATATTACTAATCAAAAATTACGTTTTAACATATCTACAGTAGGAAATGTACAAAATATTTTCACGGAACATGATCTTTACTTAATATCCTAATGATTTTTGGCATAAAAGAAAAATCAATAATTTTGACCGATACAATGTATTTTTGGCTATTGCTACAAATATACCCCAGCGACTTAAGACTGGTTTTGTGGTCCAGGGTCACATATATGTATCTTGACAGAAATAAATGTTTTGTCCCAGTTTATTCATGTATAAGCTGGGACAAAACATTTATTTCTGTCAAGATACACTGAACATTTTCTATGGAAATTCCCATAAAATGGTAGAAAATCCCTTAAAAGTCACCATAGAATTCACATACAATTCACGAAAATGAGGCACTGGAGCTGTGAAGTTTCTACAAAGGAAAAAAGCACCATAAAAGCAAAATATAAGTAGTCCACACAACACATGCACTATATTTTAAGTCTACTGAAGCCATATGACAGTATATCTCTGTGTGAGGATCAGACTGATATGAAGTCATTATTCAGAGAAAATGATAGCCATGGTCACCACTTATTTTCACTGTGCGGAAAAGAACAGCTTGGAAATTCAGCCTAACATCTCCTTTTGTTTTCCACAGAAAATGGAAAGTTAAATGGGTTTTTGAAAGACATGATCATGAGTAAATAATGAATATTTGGGCGAATCATCGCTTGAACTCAAACTGCTATAGCCCTTTGATGGCATTTCCAGCAATAAGAGCCCCGTTCATAGGAAGGGTGCGTGTTCAGAATATCATGTGTACACACTGCAGATCTTTGACCCCTAGTTATTGAGGCGTGAGCTCACAGCAAGTGGTTATCCTCTGTTTTGCCCCTGCTCTGACCTGACCAAGCTCTTTTCAACCTTGAAAACACACCAGCAGGCGAGTACTGACCCCTCACCTCCATGTACCGTTCCTATGCAGTTTAAGCCCTTAGCATGAACCTTCCTTTCCAGATGTGCACACACACTCTTGCACAAAGCATGCTGGTGATCATCTCCTGCATACTCCACAGCTCTAAAGCAAAGTCTGCCATCTGCTCCAACACTTCCCTCAGGAGATAGAGGATAAGACAGGGATGAAGGAAAGGCTGGAAAGCAGAACAGCTTGAGTTTGCCATGTGAACTTGCATTTGTGCCCCTTTACGCCATGAGATCCCATGGTAATGTTTGCTGAGAAATGAGCACCAACTGACATGAAACACCCAGGCCCCAGTTCACAAATATGGGCAAACAAAGGGCTGTTTAAAAACAACTGGAAATCAATAACATCATTTCAAACATTTGCAAGCTCTGTCAGTATATAGCACTAGAATCATTTTATTTACTTGTTAGTGAATATATATATATATATCTATATCTATATATATATATATATATATATATATATATACATATATATATAGGATATTTCTTGAATCAATATCGCTACTCATCATAAGTACTTGGTACATTATCAGCGTAGCAGGAGACGTTCAAACTAGTTTACGTCTCTTTGATGATTGGTTGATATCAGAAGGGAGGCTAGCCTCCCTTATGAGGATTCTTTTCTCAACACTCCTCAGCGCTGAAAGTGAACACTTGATGCTGATTGGCAATTTTTTTTACCAAAGGAGGCACGAGAGCTCATCTCTCCCCCGGCCTCCCCCTACCCTTCTCTATCATTAGCGGTTGTCATTACATCAGAAGATTCGGCACATTCGTGATAGAAAAGCGGCGCTTTCACGGTATGGTATTACAACTGTGAAATTACAAACAAAAAATACACATTCTGAGACATGAACTGAAAT
>NW_015552545.1:1546231-1546874 GCF_001515605.1 Sinocyclocheilus anshuiensis
ATATCAGAAGGGAGGCTAGCCTCCCTTGCGAGGTTTCTTTTCTCAACACTACTCGGCGCTGAAAGTGAACACTCGATGCTGATTGGCCAATTTTTTTTACCAACGGAGGCACGAGAGCTCAGCGCTCCCCCGGCCTCCCCCGACCATTCTATATCACCTAGCGGTTGTAATTACATCAGCAGATTCGGCACATTTGCGATAGAAAAGCGGTGCTTTCACGTTATGGTATTACAACTGTGAAATTACAAACAAAAAATACACATTCTGAGACATGAACTGAAATGAATTGTGAATTTTATTAAATGGGTCATAGGATGCCCATTTTCCACAGGTTAATATGATTCTTTAGGGTCTTAATGAAAAGTCTGTAACATAGTTTGGTTAAAATTTCTCAATGGTAGTGTAAAAATATTAGGAAAGGCGATTTGCAAAGATGCATTAAAAAAACCTTACACTTACTTCTTCTGTAGATGACGCTGGATCACGAATGATTCGGGCGAACATAGAAGCATTTATGAAGATTGGGGGAGCATTCTCTTAAAAAAGAAACATAATCCACTGCGTATTCAGCGGCTCAGATGTCGGGAGTAAATGATGACTGCTATGTTCATTATTACATCCAACAACAGAAGACCTCAATCGC
>NW_015552545.1:1547042-1548061 GCF_001515605.1 Sinocyclocheilus anshuiensis
TCACACAGACAGGCATCTGAGATCGGCTCGATTTGAGAAAGGGGTAAAGATTTGAGCAGATTAAAAAAAAAAATACTTGGTGGATTTTTATCATTTTAGGGTGGTTGTGTACACACACTGCCAACACACGTTTCAGTTCAAACAAATTGTAAAAGTGCATGTAGCATCATATGACCCCTTTATTATTAAAACGTCCTCCTCCCATTTTCACCTCAAAATTATGGGGAAGCTGTGCCTCCCCTGCCTCCCCCGACTAGCCGCCACTAAGGTTATCCATCATCCAGAAATCATAGAAAAGTGTGCATTTTCAAGCCAAGCTATTAACGTAAGACATATCCCATTATTTTCTATTGATGTTTTAAAATGGTGTAACCCGATGATCTGCTAATATATAACAGAGGTTCATTTATGGTGTTCTTTGTCTGCTGAAAACCGAAGAAGACCTAAAAATGTATACAGAAATGTAATATTATATAGAAAGGAAGGAAAGAAGGAAGATGAGTAGAAAACAGTACATTTCTAGCATCTCTTTAACCATACACATTTTTTTAAACGTTTTTATCTGACATATAACTGGAAAAAAATACTCTAAAATATATGGACAGTATATATATTTCTGTCTGAAAGTCTTAATATAAAAAACACACACACACACACACACACACACACACACACACACGACACACACGACACCTACATAAACAAGTCCAAAATGTTAGCAAGAAGCACAGATGACCTGTGAGGGAATGACTAGCAGAGAATTTCAATTTCATGTTAAGTGTTAAAGTGTGAGACGGACAGTTTAAATATTCGAACATGCAATGTTCCATTTTTAAATGGACATGACCATTGGGAGTGAGACAAAAATATGCAAACAGATACCTCAATCCGCCAGAACAAATAAACACACGCCAGCCCCAGAGAATGTCATAGAGATTGCACCCAACCCATTGAGAGCAGACACCACCTGCCAGGACAGGGGATTTCAGCAGACAACACAAAAAAAAAAAAAAAGAAAA
>NW_015552545.1:1548077-1563632 GCF_001515605.1 Sinocyclocheilus anshuiensis
TCTTAATATAAAAATACACACACACACACACACACACACACACACACACACACACACACACACACGACACACACGACACCTACATAAACAAGTCCAAAATGTTAGCAAGAAGCACAGATGACCTGTGAGGGAATGACTAGCAGAGAATTTCAATTTCATGTTAAGTGTTAAAGTGTGAGACGGACAGTTTAAATATTCGAACATGCAATGTTCCATTTTTAAATGGACATGACCATTGGGAGTGAGACAAAAATATGCAAACAGATACCTCAATCCGCCAGAACAAATAAACACACGCCAGCCCCAGAGAATGTCATAGAGATTGCACCCAACCCATTGAGAGCAGACACCACCTGCCAGGACAGGGGATTTCAGCAGACAACACAACGAAAAAAGCAAAATGTTCATGTTAAACAGGCTCTTAGTATTCAGCTAGTAGCCACGAAGCAGAGACAGAAAGTAAATAAAGCAAACAGGACCAGACACTGATGCAGAACTGGGTAAGCCCTGTTCATTGTACTGAGAGTTTGATTTCCTATGGAACAACAGACAGTCAACCTTATAGTGGAAGTATGAAACATCACACAGGTTAAGCATCACTCGCCGGTAAATGGGGCGAACTAACTTAGACACAATGATTAGACAGAATGATGCAAGTCATTGTACTTGTATAGAGGTGGATGGTAGAAACAGTAGCTTGGGCAATTTGTAATTTCTACAGTAGGAAGAAAAACAGCTAAAGCATATTCTACTATGCTATACTATACTACTGTCCACTACACTATACCACACAATATTCTAATGTACATCACATTATACTATATTATACATTATCCAAGATGGCGCCGCGGATGGCAGCCATGGTTTGTCGCTACTTGGTACTTGTACTTTTTTTGTTTGTTTGTCCTGTCTTAAGCAATTTTTCCTGATCAGCTTTACTAGGAACGAACTCCTGGACATCAGAAATAGCACACCAAATAACTTTCTGCCGACATTTGAGCATTCAGATGTTTTACTGGACATTTTAGTCGGAGGAGCTGCGTTCCTATACAAGCGCTCCAGGCGACGCAAGCAAGGGAAACGCGCCGGCGCGCTCGTAAAATTCCGACAGCGCGGTTTTAGGACATCTGGCGAATCTCCGCTCCCTAGCAAATAAATCAGACGAACTACTTGCACCATACTGTACTATATAACATACCACATTATATGATAAATATTGTATTCTATAAGACCAGACTAGACTAGAATAAGTAAAACACTGGGGGGAAAAAAGCATTTTAACACTAAAAATGGCACTGGATCCTTATTTTAATAGTTTAGAAAACCTTACAAACAAGTAAAATAGAATAAACTTACATCATGGATGATTTGTTCACAATAAGATCTATAACAGATAGCATGAATTATCACAATTAATCATGACCAAATACAGACTACAGAAAGTTGAAGCTGGTAAGCCACTGTTGAGTACAGCCATATATCCAGAGTTGACTAACTAAAAGTAGCGACACTACTAAGTTGTTTCTACATTTTTTCTGCATGTTCTACACATTTCTAAACTACTAGATGTTCTTATCCCCTATCTCCCGAGGGAATGATTGGTGCAGATTTATATAAAGTATAATAAATATAATATAAGCTCTCATATAATGTAACCTATACATTTTTTAAGTAAAATATTAAATATGATACAATTAATATTAAATATACTATTACATATTATTAACAGTAATATTAAATATTCTACAAATATTGTATTTTTCAATATTCATATTATTAAAATGAATTAGAATAGAATAATTGACACTTACTGACGTTGTTCATTCAAAAACCCTCATTGTTTTTTTTGTACCAAATACGTTTCTCATTAAATTCTCAACTTGTAGCTTGGCAAACCACACTTTCAAGAGTAGCTTTTCCAACACCACCTACTGTATATCAACATATAAACTCAAAATGTAAAAAGTTTCATAGCTGTGATGCTCCGAGCAGAAGAGACAAGCTTCCATCAACGCTCTAACTCTCTCCTGAGCAAAAGAGGCTCTCTAGACCTGGAGTATTGGATTATTTCAAACACTCTATCAGTGCTCTCAGCACTATACACTGCTCTCAGTGCTAAGGGTATAGGCACTTCCTGCCAAAATGAGAAAGCAACACTGATATGCAAGAGTGCAATGCTAAAACCAGCACCCTACGATAATAACCCCTGATGTGAACATTATCAAATGGCCTCTTAATCCCATCAAAACCTTCATGACAGCCACAAACAGGGGATTAGAGATGTGAAAAGAGTTGAAAGACAGACCATGGAGGGAGTAGAATACATCCAATCGCATAGTTTTAGCGCTGAAGACACCAATAAAAGACAAAACGCCATCAGTGATCTGCCATTTCAGTGGAGGATGGCAACAATCCAACGGGTCCCAGCGGGAGGGAGACTGAATGAGCAATTACACATAATAAATAAATGCACAGTGGAGTACCCATGAAGCAATTCTGTGTAAATTGGCGTGGATTTGTGGCGGATATCTGAGGGATGGAAGTATGTATTGGTACTAAGCTGAGTCTCTTGGGTCAGCAGCTCATGCTGTTGCTGACAGGGCATTTGCCGAAAAACCATGCACACATTAACAGCTGGAACAGATGCTCACCATTTTACCTTGTACACTGCTGATGTAGACGTTTGTGCATCTACACACACCACGCTGGCACACTCAAATGCATAAAAGCCAAGCAAATTTATCCTGCACCAAATAGGCTCTATCATGGGATAAACACTCTGCAGGTTGGCGCTTTCAAACTGGGACAAACACCCTCCAGGCACATTCAACTTGACATAAACAAACACCACCACTGTGGAAATTGAACCAAATGGCTACTAAGCAGAGAATGAAAAACGAGTGAGGAAGGGAGACATTAAATTAGGATATACACTGTAGGTGTGCGGTACATCATAACAAGTAAGCCATGGTTCGGGTGTTTTCAAGCCTCCACAGAACAGTGTAGTCCAGGGTCACATGGTGCCATGCTCTCGACGTTTCAATCATGTGTTTATAATATTATGAAAATTATTTATTTATCCACCCGGGCTTAGTGAGAGTAATTGAGTGTACCATGCCAGTCTCCAAAGAAAACCATCCAAATTCATCGCCCTCAATGTAGGTTTATTGATGTATTTCTGAGATACAACTGAGAATGATATTTCCCGCATGATTTATTGGAATTTCAATGTAGATGCCTGAGTCCAAGCTTCATTCGAAAAAGCATACAAATCCAAATATATTCTTTAAATGCTTGACTGAAGTCTCTGCGACAAAAGACGCATTCTGGTACCGGTTGGGAGGGTTTTTTTCCCTCAGTCATGTAGAAAACAACATCACTTCAAATTGGAAACAACATGTATGAAAGCCCCTCAACAATGTGAGAACCCATTCATTATTATCCAAATAGGGTAGCGCAATAAATTGGGAGTTCCTTTGTGAGCCTGAAAGCTGTTTTACAGAGAAAATGTATCTGTGTTTCTTACAGCCTATTATTGTGGAATGACTCACCCGCTGGTGACTTCACACAAGCTGACAGGAACACTAAGAAAATATTCACGTGCAGCCTTCTTCAGTTGAAGGCATCTCAATATGTCCATAAAACAGGTTATTTGTAGAAAGCGAGGTATTTGCGTACCAGTTTTGGGGTCAACAGTGAAAAAAGGCTGCCCTTGGAGAATGCTGTAGACGATCTTGGCGCTGTTTCCGTAGGTGGGATCATCGGCATCTGTGGCAGTGATCTGGAATACCGACGTTCCTGTGTGGACATAAAAAAGATGTCCACGTTAAACTGCTAAAATTATTCACATGCTCAGATTTGCATTCATTGTCATTAATGCATACCACAAGCATGCTCCGACAGAGGCAGTACTCATTTGCCGCTTGCTAATTCAAGTGACACATCTCATGCCTCCTTGACCTTTACCAGGTTGAATTCACATGTCATGAGCCTCTCTCCTCCAAGCCTTAAAGCATCTAATGCTATTACAAAGTGTGTGGGGCTTGGATGATGGTGATAACACTGCTCTAGCCAGAAACGCATTCACAGTTTAAGAAAAAAACACAAACACAATAGAAGGCACCAGACTCTAGAATAGCCCTTCTTGAAAGGCCAGAGGCCCTCAACCAGCTTATATGGCTCTGTGTTGCTGGTGATTCATTCATCACAGCTTGGTAAAGTGGAGTCAGAGACTGCTGGTGCTTGTTCTGTACCCGAAGCAGAAAGTCTTACTCGGAAAGGCACAACTAATGACTTGAGGATAACGAATTCTATCGAACAATAGGTTGAAAAAAAGCTAATTATTTAACATAGAACAAAGCGATATTTCTAATGAATATTCCTAAAATTATAATGCAATGGCATGCCTGTGAAGCGAATATAATTAAAGTGAGAAATTTATGATTGAATATTTGCTTTGATTTGAAGTTTGAAGCTTGATTTGAATCATCAGCTTTTAGTTATTATTTATCTGACATTTCCAAAAACTTGAATCAAATGAGTATTCTAGATCATACACATTTTCTTATTTTTGAAAAATGTATCACAGTCTCCACAAAAACATTAAGCAACACAACTGTTAAATATTAAGAATTTGAAAAATGATTTGGTGCTTAATAAATTAATAAATTACACTAAATACTGGAGTAATGACTGCTGAAAATGTATCTTTGCCACCACTGGAAATTATTATAATTTTTTTTAAATATATTAAAATAGAAAACACTTATTATAAAATGTAATACTATTTCACAATATTACAGTTTTTACTGTATTTTTGATAAAATAAATGTAGCCATTAAAAACATTAAAAAATGTTTAAAACTCTTGCTGACCAAAACATTTGAACAGAGTGCATAAAATAAACAATTCATCGCATTAATACTGATTTTATTTTTTGATTTTTGATCTGATTTCTATTTTTTATTTTATATATATAATTAATAAATTAAACCAGCCATATTTGCTACATGGAAACCATAATTTAGTTTTGACGCACTTCCAGTGTTGTCCACATCTAGTTCCACCCGAATGCTGTACAGATAATTTTGTCATCAGAACAGGTACAGATACATATACAGATAATGGCCTTCTGTTTGTGTTATATTTTGAAAGAATCAACTAGTTTTAAAGACTCAATGTTTTAAAAGTGGTGAAGGAGAGCGATTCAAGGCCAAAAGTGAGAAATAAACCTTGGCCTAACCCTAGCTGTGCCCAGAGGGGAACATTGTGCCGACTGGTTGTGAGGAATGATAATTTAACAGCTCTTTGGCTTGAGTCCAGCCAATTGATTCGGACAGGAAGGAAGAACGCTGCAGACAATTAGCACTTTCCTGACAGTCCATTTACTGCAGGGTTGATGTGCACTGCCATTGATGCAGACTGCAAGCTCTGCATGTGGATTACTCATGTATTGGGGTGTATAGCACAGATCTATAAAACACTGACGTTTCAAATTGAGATACGGGTGGAAAAAGAGGTAAACACAGCTGGTTTTTCTTTATCGAATGCTGCATTCGTTTGGAAGTACTTCAAAATATTTGCACCCCTTGTGCGAGTGAATATACTTTTGAGGTTTTTATGTGAGATGCTGGTTCGATTTTGACATTACTCCTGAAATCACTTTTTCTACAACAGACAATAAATAGTGTCCTCTTGAGAGGCTTTATATAAGACACAATAGCTTTAATAAATCCCACTATAAATCCACCACAACCAACCAGCAGCATGAGATGAGCTGAAGTCCTGGTCAGAAAGGCTCAGATCTGCATTGGGACTCTGCGGTCTGAACCTGATGAGCCAGCTAATAAAAACCTAAGCTCTACTGACAAAATGTTCGTCTGGTCCCCGAGCACTGCCCCCAGACACTGCCTCCCATCCCCCGGTGTTGGCTTACCAATGTCTGCCATCTCAGGCACGGAGGCTGAAAAGGGGCCGTCTGGGAATTTGGGGGCATTGTCGTTCACATCCTGGACCTTGATGATGAATTCGGACTCAGGTTCCACGGCTCTATTGGTGAAGCGGTCGACAGCCTGAGCGTGGAGGATATAATGGCTCTTCTTTTCTCTGTCCAGGCTTTTCTTTGCATGAATATCACCCGTTAACTCGTTGATGGTGAATATTTTACTGGCACCTTCTCCAGAGAGTAGATATTGGACGGAGCCATCACCTTTGTCTGAGTTTGAGTGTAACTGAAAGTGACAAAATAAAGATAGTTTTATTTTTGTAGCACTGCTATTTTGCCTTTAACGAAATTATGTGGTGTTAAAACCACATAATTACTTATTCTGACACATCGTGGTATGCTGAAATGCAGATTATTTGTGCAGTATTTTAGAAAGCGAGACAGTGGGGTTCAGGATCAACTAAGCACTGAATTTTCAAAAGTATGTGAAATATGTAAAGTTCACAGCATAGACTCTTTAAAATACGTCTAAGAGTGTTACACATCGGTCTGTTATTGTGGGGACATTTCCACGCCCTTAAACATGATGTGGCACAAAATTAAACATGATTGGTTGCTTTACCTGTCAGTCATATTGCCTCTTGGGCGGTCCTTGGTCACTCAAAGCGGCCAAGTTTTCCGGACCTTCTGCAGTCAGTCTGAAGGTCTGGCTATGCAAGACTATGTTACATATAACAGTGAAGTCGCATCGTGTTTCAGCCCTGGTCGTGCATTCATTTGGCGCGAGGTGAAACTTACAAGGTGGCAATGAGTTAAAGAAAAACTAACAAGCACCTGGGTAAAAATATAAAAAAAATAACCCAATATATTGACCCAACAGGCTGAACCCAGCATTTGGGTAAATAAATAAATAAATAACCCATCATTTTTTTAGAGTGTATATGCATTCTTTTATTTTCAATTCATTGGAACTTCCTTACATTCAGATCTGAACTGCAATTTTATATCCTCTCTGATAACTAAATTAATTTCAATTCAGGAACTTAACTCAAATTTATAATGAGAAAAGACAGAAGTTCTTCCTTCCACTAAAGCACAAGATGCTTTTTAAATTTTCAAATCATGCTGGGGATCATCAAGATTGACATAAACTATGGAAGAAATTATTATTAAGTATAAGTGGGTCCCCCCCCGCCACTTATACTTTTCATTAAAATTGTTATGATGATAATAACATTTCCGATAAAATTACAAAATAGAAAGTAGGGAACAAAATTTACAAATACAAATATACAAAAATTAAAACATTTTCCCTAGTGACTTTTGGTCCCCATTATAAATACAGCAATTTCATAGCATAGTTTTAAATGTCAGACTTTGCATTTGTGAATGATCTAACTTTAGGAAAACAAGAAATTAAATGACCGAGAAGTAAATGAAAACACATGAAAATACTCCTGTCATAATCTTTATGGGGGATGAATTACATTCCTTTCCGAACGGTCTCTCCCATTGCATTGAAACACTTATGGGGGGGACTCCTGTTTACTCTGATACTGAAGCCTGATGTGTTCACGTTTGTGTAGGTGCACTAACCAATGGCGCTTCAACCCACCAAAAGGGGAGGAGCCGACCTCTATATACGTCGGCTCTGAGCACTATTTAGTCAGAATTTTTCTCCTTCAGCGACGAAGATCATCTCCTCACTGACTCGGCAAGCAAGAAGCCCAAGAAGGAAGAAGCTCAACTCAGCCTGCTGCTCGCTGCAGTAGAAGGAGCCCCGGCAGCAGAAGAAGCCAGAATGCTTCAACTGTGGAAATCCAGCACTAACAGCAAATTTCTGAGCAAATTTCCGAGCAAATTTCCTGCAACATTGTTGTAAATGTCGTGCCGCGAGTGTGGCATACTGTGGCTCGAAGAAGACGGGTACAGTGAGTGTGTCGCCTGTCTGGGCAATGCCCACGCATCTGAGGAGGAAGCCGCTTTGGATGACTCCATGTCATGAACGTTTTCAGATGCTGAAGAGTGGGCGTGTTCCGGCAAAGAGCACGAAAACCCACCTCTCATGCAGACAACACAGCCCAGCTTAGACAGAGAGCTGATCCGCGTTCTAAGACTGCGGAAGATCTAAACCTGGCTTGTTCGGCTCCAGAAGAGCCCGCCCGCAGCCTCCTTGACGAGTGGTACCTAAAGGGACGCGGTCAACATTCCTCCCGCCAATGGCCGCTCTTTTCCTGCCGGCAGTTCTCACCAGGAACTCACCAGGACATGGCGTGCTGCAAGTGTTCGAGGCCAAACTTCTCTGCACCATGGACGAGTCCAGCCAGAGTTCTGATGACCCTACCTGACCTTACCCACCTCATGTCGCTTCCTCTGTGATTCCTCTGGGCCTGCTCAACATGTGGCCCCTTCAGTACTGGCTCATAGCCCATGTTCCATCCCATGCTTGCTGCCTGGAACGTTTCTCAGGGTAACCCACCACTGCATCAGAGTTGTGGCCCCTTGGAAAACCTCTCACCTGTTTCAATCAGGCTTCCCATTGGGACTGACCTCCAGAAGGAAGGTGGTCACGACCGATGCCTCCTCGTTCTGACAATATGACGGTGGTAGCCTTTATCAGTCACCATGGCAGTCTCAGGTCACACTCCCTTCACCGGTTGGCTCAATGCCTACTTCTATGGGCACAGGGTAAACTCCTCTCACTAAGAGCAGTTCATGTGCCGGGCAGACTGAACCAGGGGGCAGACATGCTGTTCAGGGACAAGGTAGTTTCAGGAGAAATAAGACTACATCCCCAAACAGTTCAAATTATTTGGTCTGTCTTCGGAAGGGCAGAGGTGGATCGCTTCGCCTCAGAAGACAACTTTCACTGCCCAATCTACTTTTTGAGACAGTGAGCCCTGGCCCACGATTGGCCCAGCACTCGCCTGTATGCCTTCCTCCTGGTTGTCCTGCTTCCTCAGGTCATCATATGGGTCAGGGAAGTCAGATGCTCAGTCCTCCTGGTGTCCCCACTCTGGAGGAATCAGATGTGGTTCCCTGAGTTGATTAAGCTGCTATCGGCAGCCCCTTGGCCGATACCACTGAGGGAGGACCTTATCTCGCAAGCAAATGGCATGGTTTGGCATACCTAGCCAGAGCTGTGGAACCTTCATGTTTGGCCCCTCGATGGGAGTCTTTGCAGCTCCCCGCGAGTGTATCTAATACCATTTTGGAGGCTAGAGCTCCGTATCCAAGACGTCTTTATGCCCTAAAATGGTCAGTCTTCTCTGACTGGTGTGCAGCACGGAACGTGGACCCGTCCTCTTGTGATGTGTCCCACATGCTAACCTTTCTACAAGAGCTGCTGGATAAGGGGCGCACCCCTTCCATGCTCAAAGTGTATATGGCAGCCATTGCAGCGAATCATTCATTTGTAGCTGGCCAATCAGTTTCAGTTTCTGAGGGGAGCTCGGAGATTGAATCTGCCTCGTCCTCATATTGTGCCAACTTGGGACTTGTCTATAGTCCTCCCTCCCTTTGAGCCGCTCCAGTCTCTCCACTGTGTTTGGTCCAGCGGAATTTCTATGATATTTGTGCAGCCGCCGGCTGTTCGTCACGTCTACCTTTACCAGGTTTTATAACTTAGACATCCCTGCCCTGCAGGTACGGATTTTGTCCGCTTAATTCTAGCTAATCCCCTTATAAGTGGAGAGGGTTATGTTATGTAGTCCTCAGCCTAAATAGCTTGGGTCTCATTATTGGCTCATGCTTACATACTCAGTGCTCCAGGACTAGACTCGCAGAGCGGCGTCGTTCTGCATTTGCTTATAGCACGGCGCTATTGGACACGTTCCCTATAAGCATGTCAATGCAATGGGAGAGACCGTTCGAAAGGGAGCACTAAGGTTACTAACATAACCTTGGTTCTATAAGATAAGGGAACGAGCGTTGCATAGGCTGCCGTGCTATAAGACTGCACGCAAATCGATGACTGTCGCTTCAGTCGACAGATTCTGACGAAATGGCACTCAGAGCCGACTTATATAGTGGTTGCTCCTCCCTTTTTGGCAGGTCGAAGTGCCATTGGTTCGTGCAGCTACACGAACGTGAACAGATCAGACTTCAGTATCAGAGTAAACAGGAGTTTCCCCATAAGAGTGTCAACGCAACACTCGTTCCCTTATCTCAGGGAATCGAGGTTACATTAGTAACCAGAGCATTCCGTACATTCCAAGATAACAATTTTTTTATGACAAATCTATCACGATAATGATGTGTGTGACATGTCCCAGCTTCTGTCACAGAATGCTCTTGATTTGTAATTAGCATGCTCTTTAAATAGAACTCACATTACATGTACCAAACTAGCACAAGGATACCCCATATACTCTGAGGAAATACTTTTCAGAGGAAATGACTGTCATTCTTCCACAATTTCCACAGACTAAAAGTAGTCTAAATATATACCCTTGCTGTTACTCCTTTTTACTCTTTGGAATATAAATTCTTTCATGACAAATTTTTTAACTCATGGGTAAAAAGAGAGCATGGTATACAGTGACATTATACACTACACTGACATTATGAGGCTAAATCCTATGGCTCCCAACCAGAACCAAATTGAGTTTCATGTGAAATACACATGCATCACAGGGGTGAAAGGATACTTCCTAATAAACATGGCTTAATCCCAGCACATTCATATTAGTTATGCAATAAGAGATTCTGTAACAGAATATTGCTTTTTCTGCCTCAAGGTAAGAATTTTCTGTGATGCCGAATATAAATATCGAAACAAGTATTTAGAATTTGCATAAGGAAATATGCAGTCTACAGCTATTTTGCTGATCCTTCAAAGACCTCTTCTTATTTATTTATTTACGCACTAGCATATAAGTTACAGCCCTTGGTCTGTTGACTTTTCCATGTTTGACCACTTATTTTATCTTTACGTCAATATTCCCAAATGTTATAAAATTCTTTCGCCAATAAAATCATGTGGTCATGTGGAACGACTTCCCCAAAATTATTGACATATTCACGAGTTCACACTTACATATAATTAGCTGAAGTATAGTAATGCTTATTTGGCATGCTGTCCGGGGAAGGGCTCCGAGCTCGGGAATGGCCCGAACCCAGAGTAAACACCCCCCCCCCCAATTAGGCTAAGTATCTAACATGCTCCTCCCAAACTTTCTTAATAAAACATCATTAATTATTCACACATAAACCAAGATGGTTGTGAAGATCTTACAAGACCTTCACAAATAAATGTACTCTTTACTGCCTACTTATTGTGAATTGGTGCATGTTAAGGGGAAAAAAAATCTGAAACCGCTTTTTACATGTTTTTATTTATTTATTTATTAATTTTTTAAAATAATGATTGTGTACAATTACATGTATTCAAAATGTAATGGAAATATATTATTACTTTTTACTCAATGGTTACATAACATGCCATTTTAGAGACATTAAATTGAAACTGAAAAATTGAAAACCACATGTCTAAGGCCGGTTTCACACCGCAAGAAGGAGCATTGCATGAGCAGTGCTGAAGCGATGGTTTCGGCACTGAGTCTATTTTTGCTCTGCTGCTCATGCTCAATTAAAGTGACCGCCCACTTTTGATGAACACAATAAATATGATTTCACACAAAAAATGCTTTTTTTTGTTTTAGTTTTAACAAGAATTGGAATATGTCAGAAAAGAAAATGAAGAATCAAAAAATAAGTATAGAAGATTTACCCATTTAAACTTGTTTTTAATTATTCAGTTTGTGTTAAAGTATGGTGTAATAAAAAAACAAACATTAAAAACAGCTTGTTATATATGACTGAAACGACATGATCTGAGCTGTTTTTGTTGTTTGCATGCGAATCCCCACGTTAACATGCAAATCCCCATGTTAACAAACTTTTAAGACTTTTACACTTAAAATTTATAACTGACCAACTTCTAAAAACAAATTTATAGTCATCTTTGTAAAGAAATATGCAGCTTTGGAGCCGCTGCAGTGATGCTGTACAAACGCTTCAGGTGTGAATACTCTCATGAGTCTGCATGCAGCTGCAGTGATATGGCGCTAGTTATGCTAACGTGAAGCTGACGCGAAGCTTACGCTTGAGGTGTGAAACAGGCGTAAGTCACATGTGCTTCAAACAAGATTTTTCCTTTTCTTTAGCATGGACGCTCTTGTATGTAATTGACCCATATGTTTACAGAGATGCATCATGAATGATCACTTCTGTTCATGTCAGCTTTCAGTGTAAAATCAATATATGAAATCATCTGTGGCACATACTTCATTAGTATCTCATATGCTATACTTGTGCAATTACTGTGACACTAACCGCAAAATGATATGCATACAAAACAGCAGAAAGCTTCAACAAGGGATGAACAGGAAGCTGGATGAGACCATCACCTGAAACTGAGGAACACTTCTATTTTCACGCCTCTTATCCAACAATAAATGCTGCCATTTCAGTTGCTAATGATCACTAATGAGGCCTTGAAAAAAAAAATTTGAGCAGCAGGAATTGGCAGAGCATGGCCCTTGGTGTGAGAAAAAAAAAAAGAAAAAAATAACTTACTTTGCATGTTGCTGGATTGCTATTCAAGCAGCTTTCTTTTTCCCACTGTGTTGCCATAATTCTTGGCAGCCTGTGTAATCCCACCGCTGTGAGCAATTAGTCAGAATGACGTTCACATTCCACACCTTTTCCCCCTGGTTAATAGGGACATTCACCTTCACAGATATATATGGCAGGAGGGCCTGAAACCACACTATTTCTGGGGCCATTGCTTTATCCACAAAACTTTGATTATATGCCTGGTTACTGCTGCAATGCAGCAGGACCTATACAGTATTAAACCATACCAAAAATGTGCCCTTATGCACATAGCTAAACCTGAGACCCGAACCCAAACAACTGTTTAAGGATGCTCATATCCGCCTCTTTCATCCTGCTGTGTATCCTCATGTTCACCTGCTGCATCCAGCAGTATGAAAGATTGGAGAATCCTCCTACATTGTACTTCAAAAAAGAGTGACTCTTGTTTTGAATTTGCCTCTGATATTTATGGAAGCACAATTCACTCTGAATACATCAGGTTACCCTAAGAGACGGACTGAATATTTGAATCGTGTTTACATATTACCAAAGAACTCCTTAAACCGAGGATAAATAAAGTAAAGATTTGTTAGGAAATGCCCTGTTGCTGTTCATTGATACGTTTACTTTTTCCATAATTATTCACACATAAACCAAGATGATTGAGAAGATCTTGCGAAGAACTTCAAAACTAAATTGACTCTATTTACTGCTTAGTCCTGGTCTTATAGCTAATGATTGGTTCATGTTACTCCTAAGGGGTGGGGGAGGGGTGCTTGCTTTTGTAATCTAAAATGACTTTTCTTTCTGCTGATGTCACTTAGGCCAATCAACCTATTGGTTAGTCAAGTAAATCAAAAGCCAAAACACTGTTTAGCCATTACTTTAGCATGCTTTTTTTTCTTCTAGAAAAATAACTGTCACTTGGAAATATTTAGCATTAGCAAAGTAAAATGGGTTAAGCTACAATGACTAATCAATAAATTGTTAATAAATAAAAATAAAAAGAATAAATGAATGAATGAGGTAATTTTGGGGAATAAATATTATTTATATATAAGTATTATTATTATTATTATTATTAATATTAAAACATATTATTGTTACTGTCATTATAAATGACAATAAATTATGTTTGAAAACAAAATGATGACGATGATGATGATTATTATTATTAAAATTAAAAAGAAGAAAAAAGTATTATCACCTTAAGCAAATTCATCACCTTTTAGAAATTCAGAAGAAGGATAAACAAAGGTAAGTCACATAAAAAAAAAAAAAGAGTCAGATGAGTTGAAGATAGAATGCATTGACTCGTCCAGCAGAAGGTGTGACGCTGTTCCCCTGCACAACATTACCACACAAATGAAAGGCTTTGAGCAACCTGCCAGACAGATATAGACTCAAAACTGAAAGCAGCCAGCCTAGAAAATACAAATGTATCAAATGCGATTAATAGGATTATGAATGAAAGCAAACACTTGAGCACAATTGAAACTCATTAACCATTTGAAACAAACTGGGTGTGTTGCACAACTTGCATGCTAAGCAGACTGATCTGGCTCTGAATACATTCTCCTATTAAATTATAATGGTGACCACTGAGTGTTTGCACACCTTGTCAAACACATACTCACACCCACACTCATCTACGCTTCATTCAAGACATTTTATTATGGTGCAAAAGTGATGCATTTAGATCCATTAGAGCACCTATTATGGGTCAGAAGCCTTTTAATGTATGCATGCTAGGAGGTGATGCTACTGAATCTTGCAACATGAACATTTCAGTGCTTTAAAGCCACCATGAAATCAAAACTGAATTCTTATTGATTTCTGGAATATTGCAGTGTTTATTATAAATGATTTATCTGTGCACATCATTATTTTATCAAATGCATGTGCCCTTGTAATCTTTAACCAAAATAACTTCCCCTCCCTCCTCCCATTTGAGAAACGGTTCCCTTTCAGTCGGTCACTCCCGACGTCACGTTGGATGACCGACGAATTGGGATCTCGCTTAGAGAGACCAATATTCTCGTCATGGCGGCAGTCAGGCGGGGGTTACTTCAGGCAGTAGCACGGGCTGTCTGAGGGTAACAGTGGTGGCAAACCCTCCAGGGACCAATACTCGGGGGACCATCACTCCTGTTGCACTCCGCAACCAGTTGAGCTGCCAATGGAACGTGCCGGGCCCTCTACAAGGAGCGTACCAGCCGTATCCTTTGGCGCACCTCCCAACGACCAGATGTCGATTGCTGCATCGGAGAGTGAGCCAGAGCTTTCTGGAGAGGAAGATTTGGCTGCGCTGCTCTCCTCCGGGACTGTAGCAATGCCTGAATCGGATCCAGAAATAATGGCTACGCTTTCCCGGGCTGCCGTAGGGGTAGGGCTCGAGTGGAGACTTCCACCGTGTCCCGAGCCCTCAAGGTTGCATGATTGGTTCTCGGGGTGGTCCGCGCTGGTTCGCCCCGCCTCGGTGCCTTTCTTCCCGGAGGTGCATGAGGAGCTCACCAGGTCGTGGACAGCACCTTTTACTGCCGGAAACCGATCTGCTGGTTCCTCCTCCCTCACCACCCTCAATGGTGGTGCAGCTAGGGGGTTACAAGGGTCCCCCCAGTGGAGCGGTCGGTTGCGATGCAGTTGTGTCCTAATACCGCCTCCAACTGGCAGGGAGAACCGTGCCTCCCCTCCCGGGTCTGTAGGTACTCGACTGGCCAGCGATGCTTATACGGCCTGTGGAGAAGCTGCCTCTGCCTTACACGCTACGGTGTTATAGCAAGTGCACAAGGCCAAGGGACTTGCACGAGGGTGGTCACGACCCGGAAATTCTCAGAGAACTCCGCACCGCGACGGACCTCGTGCTACGAGCGACGTTACGGCGTGGTCTCTGGGTCGTGCGATGTCCACTATGGTGGTCCAGGAACGCCATTTCTGGCTGTGACTGGCTGACATGCGCGAGACGGACAAGACACGATTCTTGAACGCCCCCGTGTCCCAGACCGGCCTTT
>NW_015552545.1:1563941-1565566 GCF_001515605.1 Sinocyclocheilus anshuiensis
CCGGCTACGAGACGCCCGGGCCGGGTCCCTGCGTTCTTCCTTGCTACCCCACTGCGGGTACGCCTGTAGTTCCGTTGGTGCCACTTGCGCGGTGTCTGGGAGCCTGGCTAGCGCTACCCAGCCCGTCTCGATGGCTTCTTCGAACCGTCAGGCTCGGCTATGCGATTCAGTTCGCCCGGCGCCCTCCCAAGTTCAGGGGCGTCCACTTTACTTCAGTGAAAGCAGCAGATGTCCCTGTCTTGCATGCAGACTGGCGAAGGATGCGATAGAGCCGGCCCTCCAGCCGATATGAAGATGGGGTTTTACAGCCCCTTGACCCCGAGATTTGGTTTGCAGCGATTGACCTGAAGGACGAGTACGTCATGTGTTGACCCTTCCGCACCACAGACCATTGCTGCGGTTCGCGTCTGAAGGATAAGCATATCAGTACGAGGTCCTGCCCTCCGGGCTATCCCTGTCGCCCCGGGTCTTCACGTAAGTTGCGGAGGCATCCCTTGTTCCCCTGAGAGAACAGGGCATTCGCATTCTCAACTACCTCGATGACTGGCTCATATTAGCTCAGTCTCAGGATCAGTTGTGCGAACACAGGGACTTGGTGCTCTCGCACCTCAGCCAGTTGGGCCTTCGGGTCAACTGGGAAAAGAGCAAACTCTCCCCGACGCAGAGGATCTCTTTTCTCGGTATGGAGTTGGACTCGGTCGAACAGACAGCACGCCTCACGCAGGACCGTGCTCAGTCGGTGTTGAACGGCTTGAATATATTCAAGAACAGGATGGCGGTCCCACTGAAAAAATTTCAGAGGCTCCTGGGAGAGGAGCCACTCAGGTAGACCGGTTTGCCTCTCCAGAAACCTCTTACTGCCAGTTGTTCTACTCCGTGACTGCACTGGCACTCAGCTGGCCGCGGGGCCTTCGCCTCCCCAGGGAGCCTTCTTGCACAGACACTGTGCAAGGTCAGGGAGAACGAGGAGCAGGTCCTGTTAGTGGTGCCCTATTGGCCCACCCCGACCTGGTTCCCGGAACTAATGCTCCTCGTGACAGCCTCTCCTTGGCCAATTCCTCTGAGGAAGGATCTACTGACTCAGAGACGGGGCACCCTTTGGCACCCACGTCCAGACCTCTGGAAACTTCCTGTCTGGTCCCTGCGGACGCGGAGGTTCTAGGTGACCTTCCCCAAGAGGTAGTTGACACCACCGCTGGGGAAGCGTGACCTGATCATCAGGTTCCTTAGGGGGGCGAGAAGGCTAACTCCTCCACGGCCCCCCTCTATACCCTCTTGGGACCTGACTCCAGTGCTCACAGCACTACAGCAGGGCCCATTTGAGCCTTTGCAGACAGTCGAGCTGAAGTTTCTGTCAATGAAAACTCTGCTCCTGCTTGCACTGGCCTCCATCAAGAGGGTAGGGGACCTGCAAGCATTTTCGTTCGACGATTCATGCCTAGAGTTCGGGCCGGCCGACTCCCAGGTAACCCTGAGGCCCCGGCCTGGCTATGTGCCAAAGGTTCCCACTACTCCCTTCAGGGATCAGGTGGTGAGCCTGCAAGTGCTGCCCCCGGAGGTGGCAGACCCAGCCCTTGCTTTGTTCTGTCCCGTCCGAGCATTAAGGTGCTACGTAGACCGGACAG
>NW_015552545.1:1565665-1581135 GCF_001515605.1 Sinocyclocheilus anshuiensis
CTGAGGCCCCGGCCCGGCTATGTGCCCAAGGTTCCCGCTACTCCCTTCAGGGATCAGGTGGTGAGCCTGCAAGCACTGCCCTTGGAGGTGGCAGACCCAGCCCTAGCAAAGCTCTGTCCTGTCTGAGCCTTAAGGTGCTACGTAGACCGGACACAAAGCTTCAGGACCTCAGACCAGCTCTTGTCTGTCATGGAGGCCGGCAGAAGGGGAATGCCGTCTCTAAGCAGAGGATGGCCCATTGGATAGTGGATGCCATCAACCTGGCTTATCAGGCACAGGGTGTGCCCTGCCCATTCAGGTTGCGAGCTCACTCAACTAGAAGTGTTGCATCCTCCTGGGCGCTGGCTCGTGGCACCTCGCTGGCAGATATCTGTAGAGCTGCGGGCTGGGCGACCCCTAACACGTTTGCTAGATTCTATAGCCTTCGTGTGGAGCCGGTATGCTCCTGTGTTCTCACCTCAATCAAGTAGAAGCACTGAGTGGCCACAGCAGTAGCTGGTCCTCTTGTGGTAAGCCCTGGCCTACGCCAAAAAGTAGGGGTGCAGGTGGCTTCCACGGGACACTGGAAGGGGCAGTACCTGTGGCCCTTTGTTAGGGATCCCAGTTCGTCGGTCATCGGCTCGGCTCCTCAGCGAAAACCTGAATATGCACTGCATCTGCTGCCTACTTATACTTATGCCAATGTGCATTGGCTCGTTTAGTTTACACTCGAAGTAGATTGGTCTCTCTAAGCGAGATCCCAATTCGTCGGTCATCCGACGTGACATCTCCGTTCCCTCCTTCAGGGAACGAAGGTTACCATACGTAACCGAGACGTTTCACTCTGATCTCACAATAAGGAAGAAAATACTGCAGCTTCCATTTCATGCTGACTTTAAAGGAATAGTCCACCCAAAAATGAAAATTCTGTCATAATTTACTCACCCTTGTGTTGTTCCAAACCTATATGACTTTATTCTATGGAAAAAAAAGAAGATATTTAAAAGAATATTGGTAATCAAGCAGTTTTTGTCCCCATTGACTTTCATTGCATGGACAACAAATACAATGATAGTCAATAGAAACCAAAACTGGTTACCAACATTTTTAAATAACTTTTTTATGTTCCACGGAAGAAAGTAAGTCATTCAAGACTTGAGGGTGAGTAAATGACAGATGTTTCATTGGACTCTTAAAGTGGACTATCCCTTTAAGAGTGCATTTTAGTGTGCAAACATATAAATGAGACTTTGAAGAAACAATGCCCTATATTGTCAAAACAAGCCCCTCATTAGAGGTGTCTTGCTTTGACCGACCTCATTCCGACAGTCTTTTTAATATTCATAGGAATGTCTGCATTAAGACTGCACTGAAAGAACATATATACGGAAAACAATTCTTTCTGCAGACATGACCATGATGCAGGGTTTGCGGTTACTGCTGCCGCAGACCTAAGAGCACAGGTTGCCTTGTGCAGGGACTTGATAAACTGCCCACGCTACAAGAAGGAAAGGACTGATTAAATCAGGGCTCAGCCTTCGCCGCTAACCGCAAATTAAAGCTGGCGTGCTGATGGAAAGGTCAATTTTACACTGCACCAAGAGCCCTTCATGTCAGAATAAGGAAGCGTGCATGGGCGGCACTGAGTTTGGTAATTTGCCATTAGTGAGAAGGAGCTGAGTGGTTTAATGTAATCCTCCATCTTAAAAGCTGCAGTGACAGATATTCATCAGCCAAACAGACTCCAATAGAACTGCAGCGAACTGGTTTCTATTTGTCTTCCTCTACTCCAAAGTTTATGTTACTGTAGACCCTCTCTAGTTATCACACACTCACACTAATGTGTGCTACCAGTCTGCTGGTAAAGAGATTAACAGAGAAAGAGACCTTCCAGAGTGCCAGCAGCTTGCTAGCTCTCTATTACAAATTTCAAAGCTTAAGCTGTTTGTGTGCATATGCATCTCTTTCTGGATGTGTGTGTGTGTGTGCGTATGTGCTTTTCCACATGAAAAGGGAGCATATTTACCACAGCAATAATCTACAGTATGAAGAACAAATTGTATCTGCTAAGCAAAAATACACTAAACAAATATTTTTTTGTTTTGCTTTTTTTCAAACTGAAGAAGTGCTCGAGTATGTGCTGTCAACATTTTCACGTTATTAATTTAATATAAAAGAGACGCGTGGAATAAATCAAAGAGCAGCTGAATTGAACCTCATGAGAGTGTTTTGTCTCTCGCTCAGCCAGAAACTTCATCTGCTATTGTGTAGATTGTGTAACCAATGGATACCACTGATGTATCACTTCTATGACAAGAATCAGACAATGAGCATAATGCTACTTGACAAAAGAAAAAAAAATAGTTTCTTTTAATTTGGCTGATGCTCTTTTGCAAATCACGATATAGTGTTTGCTGAAGGGTTCAGTGGTGAAAGAACATTGAATGAACATTCAAGTACTTGGATAGTTTGCTTTAATTAACAGTCACGTTTTGACTTAAAACTTATATTTATACATTTTTATATTTCATCCCCTTTTTGAGTCCTCTTGATTGAAAATTTGGTCTGCTATAGTTAGACAGATGTCATTTTGCACGTTATTATCAACTACATGGTTATTTTCATAGACTATACAAACATATGCCATTTTAGTCAGAAAAAATGCCTAAAATTAATAAATGAAATATGACGAAATACTAATTGAATTAAAATAACAAAAGACAAATCTAATAAAAAGACAAAAATCTATGATTACAACAAAAACCATGTCAACTTATTTAATAATTATTAATTATAATAATAATAACAAAAAAATAACACTGTTTACGTCCTTCCCCTTCAAAATGAGGCAAAAATACATTGACCTGGTAAGAACATAATGAATAAAATCTTTAGAAAACCTTAAAAATCATACCTTATTAATGTGCTTTTTGTAATTTACCATAAATTCTTTTAAAATGTAGTGACCAAAAAGCAACAATATCACTAGTTTCCAGAGCTCTGCGGGTGTTGAATTGTTTTTCATCCAACACATTTCAGGATAATTTCTTTCTAACCAAATATCCTCCCTTTATGCTCAATTTCTAACCCACAAAACTTGGTCCCACTGAAATTTCTCATCTGTTTTTATAAAGTGACATAGTTTATGTTCCTATCACTAGATATTTGAGGACAGGCAGGGTTTTAGTAGAACAGGTCTGCCTGGGCCCCCAAAACCTCTTTTTTCCTGACAACTGAAGTGGGGAGAGAGATGGTGGTCTGGAGGGACCAAGCAGGAGAAGGTGTGAAGCTACTGAGAGCCTCAACCCATTTCTGTCATTGCAGTTTAAGAAGGTCTGAGAGAAAATATTCAGCTCACTCAAATCTTTTACAGACAGGTAACACCACAGCAGCACAAAATTAAGTGGCACCCATGTGAGCAGAACAAGGGCACTGTTTGGCTTCATGATTTGCGGTTCAATACAAGTAAGAATGTTGTCATACTGAGTTTCCTTTTTGATGTTAGTCAAAAGTCTCCCAGACAGGGTCTAACCGAGTCTGCTCTGTTGCAGGAAGAGCTCAGTTGAATTGACTCCAGTGACTTTTAAAGACTATGTTTAAAAAGACTACTTATGATGTAACTAGTCTTGTCCAGTTCCTGATCTAATGACTCCTCTGAGTCGGTTTTTCTCAGAGAATCAAAATTGTACAGCTGGTGTAGTCAGACTCCCAAAAGAATGATTCTTATGAGCCAGTTCTAATCAGTGGATCAAAAACATGCAGTTCGACCAGAGTAGTCCAATTACAGAACGAATGAATCGGTTCTTCTCAGTGATTCAGTGACCCCTATGAGTCAGTTATTTTCAGTGAATCAAAATCATACAGTGCGACTGGTGTGGTCAGACTCCTGAAAGAATGATTCTTATGAGTCTGTTCTTGTCAGTGAATTAAAACCAATACAGCACAGTGAAGTGCAATTACAGAACAAATGATTCTAATGAATTGGTTCTTAGTGAATCAAAACCATACATCTCAACCAGTAGTTCAATTACATAAACAATTACTCCTATGAGTCAGCTCAGTTTAGTGAATCAAAATCACATAGTATTTCCTGACAAAAAGAAAATAAAAGAAGAAGAAGAAAAGAAGAAAAAAACTTCCCGGTTTTCTAGTTAGAGAAATAATGACCCTTGTGAGTCAGTTCTTCTCAGTGAATTAAAATCATACAGCAGGACCATTATATTCAGACTCCTGAACTAATAACTCCCATAAGTCTGTTCTTATCAGTTAATCAAAATCATACAACACAACCAGTGTAGTCCAATTACAGAACAAATGACTCTCAAAATGAATCTGTTATTTTCTTGGAAAAAAGACTCCTATGAGTCAGTTATTTTCAGTGAATCAAATTCATACAGTGCAACTGGTGTGGTCAGACTCCTGAAAGAATGACTCTTATGAGTCTGTTCTTGTCAGTGAATTAAAACCAATACAGCACAGTGAAGTGCAATTATCAAGCGTAGCGTTAGTTCTGGCAGGTCACGTTAGTCAAGCTCGCATCAGCTGACTCTCAGCTGATCCCCATCAACCTATGGGAATACGACACCTATCTAAGTATTCATATATAAGGTCCCGCAGTAGTATCAGCAGTTTTCGCATTGCTCAATAGCTAATTACCCTCCTCCATCCCCAACTCCTCCTCTGTCAGTCAGGATTCAGCCTTCTGATTCTCCTTTGAATCAGACTAATTCTAAAATGTGTACATAACATTATTGAACTTTAACGATATCTGCAATACATTTATGTTGGTTCTGTTCTGTTTACCCCGGGGGGCGGTTATCGCTGCTCTCCCTGCTCTCATCCATGCTAGGCTGCATGGATGCGCAGGGAGTTCTTGGCCCAGAATGGAACCATACCGCCAATCCAAACTGTATGCTAATTGTCAATCATCTTTGACGATAGTGGTCCTGACAGAAACAGAACAAATGATTCTAATGAATTGGTTCTTAGTGAATCAAAACCATACATCTCAACCAGTAGTTCAATTACATAAACAATTACTCCTATGAGTCAGCTCAGTTTAGAGAATCAAAATCACATAGTATTTCCTGAAAAAAAGAAAATAAAAGAAGAAGAAGAAAAGAAGAAAAAACTTCCTGGTTTTCTAGTTAGAGAAATAATGACCCTTATGAGTCAGTTCTTCTCAGTGAATTAAAATTATACAGCAGGACCATTATATTCAGACTCCTGAACTAATAACTCCCATAAGTCTGTTCTTATCAGTTAATCAAAATCATACAACACAACCAGTGTAGTCCAACTACAGAACAAATGACTCTCAAAATGAATCTGTTCTTTTCTTGTAAAAAAGACTCCTATGAGTCAGTTCTTCTCAGTGAATCTAAATCTTACAGCGCAACCAGATTAGTCAGACTCCCAAACAAATGACTCTTATGATCTGATTATTTTCAGTGACTTAGAATCATTTACAGTACAACTGGATTAATTAGATTCCCAAACAAATGACTCTTATGAACGAATAACTTGTATCCTTAACTAATCTAGTGTACTGGTTTAAATTACAACTTTCAGCTAAATATAAATATTTAATATATTGTCAGTAGAATTTTGTAAACATCAATGAATGAAATACATTACCACATATAGTATTTTGTTTGTTTAATATTGTTGTACATAGCTAAGGCCAATTATTGAACTGTATTAATGTTGCCACTAAAAGAATGTAAATTTAATTGTTGTAAATTTACTTGTTATTGACATCACCATTTGGAAATGAAATTTATTTTTATTTCTTAAAAGTACTAAAATCATGATAAATGGAACCGTTATACAACTGGAATAATTTATTATCCCTAGCACTCATCTTTACACTCAACTGGGCAGATCTGAAGCAAACCTGTCCAATGGTGCTGAGGAAACATGGCACACACACACTTGGCTCAGTTCCTGAGGGATGTAGGTGTAGACAATTGATGGCTGCTCAGCCATTTCTTCATAAACTCTACTATCTTCACATTAACCTTCACCTCACTGAGCCAATGTCAAAAGCTGTCAGTGTCACCCTGTATTATTCCAACCCATGAAACTCTGCGGTTTCATCTGAGCCGACAGAGTAGGCCAGTATGGAGTCAAATTAATGCCACATATACTTGCAAAAAAATTGAAGTATTGCAAAAGAAAATAAATTTTTGCAAATTAAAATTTAAGTATTGAGAAAAAAATAAATGTACTTTTTGCAAACAAAAAATAAAGAATTGCAAAAGAAAATGAAGTATTGCAAGAAAAAAATAAGTTTTGCAAACAAAAATAAAGAATAAAGAAATATAAATGAAACAGAGTAAAAGCAATGATTTTGCACCTCATATTTTCCTCGGCCATATCTACTAAGGCTGCATTTACACTTGGCATTAACATGCGATCACCATGATCTGATCAAGCAGATCGGATCATCAGTCAATCAGGACATGGCGCGTTTACACTTGGCAACATCAGCTGACTTCTCGATCTGGATAACCGATCGGATCTGATCAGATCGGATTTCCCACGCAATATTTAGTCTGCGGTGTAAAGTCAACCTGAAGTGGTGGGTTTTCTTTTGAAAACTATTTTCAGTTGTGGGACATTTTACAAATCAAAATAAATGTAACTATCTTCACATTAACCTTCACCTCACTGAGCCAATGTCAAAAGCTGTCAGTGTCACCCTGTATTATTCCAACCCATGAAACTCTGCGGTTTCATCTGAGCCGACAGAGTAGGCCAGTATGGAGTCAAATTAATGCCACATATACTTGCAAAAAAATTGAAGTATTGCAAAAGAAAATAAATTTTTGCAAATTAAAATTTAAGTATTGAGAAAAAAATAAATGTACTTTTTGCAAACAAAAAATAAAGAATTGCAAAAGAAAATGAAGTATTGCAAGAAAAAAATAAGTTTTGCAAACAAAAATAAAGAATTGCAAAATATAAATGAAACAGAGTAAAAGCAATGATTTTGCACCTCATATTTTCCTCGGCCATATCTACTAAGGCTGCATTTACACTTGGCATTAACATGCGATCACCATGATCTGATCAAGCAGATCGGATCATCAGTCAATCAGGACATGGCGCGTTTACACTTGGCAACATCAGCTGACTTCTCGATCTGGATAACCGATCGGATCTGATCAGATCGGATTTCCCACGCAATATTTAGTCTGCGGTGTAAAGTCAACCTGAAGTGGTGGGTTTTCTTTTGAAAACTATTTTCAGTTGTGGGAAATTTTACAAATCAAAATAAATGTACGAGTCTCACTAGCACTCTGTTCTTCCGACAGATCGGGAGAGAGGGGGCGGCGTTTTGCGTGATGTCGAAATTGCGAATGCAGACACGATGGCTGGATTGCGTTTACATTACACTGAGATCCGATCACAATGCGTCCTCGACTACCTCTGGACAAGGACACGCTGATTGGATAACATTCCGATCAGAAGAGCGTTTACACTTGTCTTTTCAATGTGTATGTGGACAATATCCGGATACAGGTCGCATGTTAATGCCAAGTGTAAACGCAGCCTAATTTATTTGCAATGCTACTTTTATTTTCTGTTTCAGTCAAGTATGAGCTCACGATTACGTTTTTTCCCAATGCGCTTCACGTTTCTGTGTGTTTCACTTTCTGGCATTGTTTTGACATTGGGGTGGAGTCAAGGGACTGGGTGTGTACAACAGGACACGCCTCCCTGGAAGTTATCTCATCGGCCCGAGACGCAGATCATAACTGATCCAGGCATCATCTTTGAGCAGAGGCATGCGGGTGGATCGTTTGACTAGCATTAAAACATGCATGGTTTTCCCCCAGTCCCTTGACTCCACCCCATGTCAAAATGTCAGAAAGTGAAACGCACAGAAACGTGAAGTGCAAAGGGAAAAAACGATATTGCGAGCTCACACTTGACTGAAACGCAAAATAAAAGCAGCGTTTAAAATAAATTAATAGCTATGGCCATGGAAAATATGAGGTGCAAAATCATTGCTTTTGCTCTGTTTCATTCATATTTTGCAATTCTTTATTTTTGTTTGCAAAATTTTTTATCTCGCAATACTTAATTTTCTTTTGCAATTCTTTATTTTTGTTTGCAAAAAGCACATTTATTTATTTTTTCCTCAATACTTTCATTTTCGTTTGCAAAACTTTATTTTCTTTTGCAATTCTTTATTTTTGTTTGCAAAAAGCACATTTATTTATTTTTTCCTCAATACTTTCATTTTCGTTTGCAAAACTTTATTTTCTTTTGCAATACTTCATTTCTTTTGCAAGTAGGCTATATGTGGCATTAATTTGACTCCATAGGACAGTCTTCACAGAACCGAATGGGCAAAATAATTGATTATGCCTCTGTTGACGTACATAAGCCACAGAGGGATTTCTGGAATTTTTCCAGAGTCCCAGAATAAAAGGTACTCCAAATGATTATCATAAGAAAGTGTTAGCTGTCTAAAACCTTGTTTATGAAGACAATGAAATAAACAGACAAAAAAGGCCTCTGGATTCTTGTGTTTGTCTGTAGTTGACAGTCAAAATAATTACACTCTTATTAGCAGGATGGATGTAACGGGTCAGCCTTTAATTTGCAAGCCAACTCAATTTTCTGACAAAAACATGCTGTTCGGAGAAACATGGATATTTTTTTCTGATTAGTCACCTGCACTATTTACTCACTTCCAAGAAAATATGATTACAAGAACATGGTGACATTGCACATTTCAATTAGAATCCAAAAACATGATGCACCGCCATTGTCTCTGGTTAAAACAGCACTCTTTCGAGAAACCATTTGCTCAACAAACCATACAAAACACAACAGCTCAGTTTGTTTCAGATAATCACCTGCGTTTTAACCACAATTCCCACACCTGCACACAGATCGAAACAAAAATAGGGCTCTTACCTTCCCCACATACTGGGCATCCGGCCCAATGTGCTCTTCCAAAACGAAGAACTGATTCCAGATCCAGCCTCGCTTAGGGCGATGGTGTGAGTCCTTGTTGCCATCGGGCAGTTTGGTCTGGTTGTGGATGAATGTGGGGCTGGGTGGAGAAGGGGTCCCATAGCTCCTCTGGAGCACACACAGGCACAGCAGCAGAGGGGACAGACAGGCAGGGCTGCTAGCTGCTCTCATGTTAAAGAGTCGCAAAGTTTGAACTCCCGCTCTCGCTCACCCAGAGGTCTCTCTCTTGCGGTGGGCAGCTCTAGATGCCGATCGGACCAGTTCGCAGGGCTTGGCTGATGGCCATGGTTTAAAATCCTGTTGTCGCAGAGACTCGTCGGGCAGCACTCACATTGTGGGCTGAGAGCAAGACGTGTTGATTCGTTGGGGAGCCGGCGTCCACTGGAGACTCACTGGAGGCGATGGCAGATATCCAAGAAACATCTGTTTGAAAGAAAGAGGACAAACTGTACTTTCATGGGGGCGAAATGAAACAAAGCCAGCGATCACATTTTAATTCCACTGAAAAGTTGGGATTAGCTGTTACCCGTGAAGATCTAAGATATGAAAATTGGTCTAAAAGCCCATTGCGATTTTGCTGTTTGCCATTCGGCGAAACATCTAATACATTTTTGATGGAACAGCTGTTCTAGTATAATAGCAGGGATCATGAATGCTGGTGCAAGAGACGTGTAATGAGAGCTCCAGCATGGCGAGTCTATTCAAATGGCCAAATGGCATTCCAAGGATCAATGCATGTCCCTGGTTACCTAGGAAAAGAAGCTGTTAACTCTCGACTCCTCTGCCTCCCTGTCAATTCAGAATTGTCACTTGATGAGGAGAAACTACCTCATACTCTTCATTCCTCGATGGCGTGAGGGTTACTGACATGGACGAGTGAAATACCTAGTGCTTTAGGGTTAGTCTTTCTCGAAACGAATGGAAATTGCGATGTGGGAATTCTAAAAAAAGAAGAGGACAAATAAACAAACGACAGTGGAAACGCTGCAGGGTGGGCATTTCCTGTCACCTTAGCTACATCTGAACATTTAATTTCCCAGACGTGTTTGAAATAGTCACAGTAATGCTGAAGCCATGTCCCAAGCATCTAACATTATATGACCGGAATAAATATTTTGTGGTGCAACACAAAACTGACTTTGAGATATTTGAGAGACTCACTTTTGTTTGTAAGGGAAGATGGCATGTGTGACATGTGAATGCAACTTTAATCTCCCAAGAACCTCACACTGTTTTTTTGGTTGTTTTTTTGTTTTTTATTGAAGGAATTTTGCAGAAAATGCATTTATGCCAATATTCAGCATCTCTAGAGCTGCATTTGTTATGTGTATTCATTAGTGCACATAGGTCAATAATTCAGTAGCCGAAATAGAAGCAGTCGGAATTAATGAATGAATCTAAGACACTGCAATATGAGTCTCAATGCATTTCATTAAAAGTGCTTGTTGTTATATAATCTTAATGAAAGAGCCACTGATATAAATGAGAGAATAATTTTACACCACCAACACAATAATAAGAGCTTTCTAACTATTATTCTCGTCTACTATTGTTCTAGCTTGACTACAAGAGAATAAAAAACAGTTATGTTAGGTTTAGCAGTCATTTGTAGGTTCTTCAAGACTGAAGAGGGAGTCTATGCATTGGTTTACAAGTCAAAACATCATTTTTCATATAACGCAATTGCTGCAAACATTACTGTTGGGTTAACTGTATATTTAAACCATTGTTATAAAAAAATCAGAACAAGAGTCTAAACGCATCATGACGTGTTACTGTGGAATCAGTGGTGCATATTAGAAACAGTTTCACAAATGTCATGACATGTTGAATACTTATTACTAAGAGCAAATTATTTCAATTTTTTTAATTATATGTCTCATTCATGCATTGCACACAAAAGTCTTTCAATTGCTTTCCTTTTCTTGTTGGCAACAGACAGCCTGTATGAAAATTAATGAAGAATCGAGAATTTAAGTGAGAAGTTATTATTTCAGTGGTAACACTTTCAATGAAGCCCATTTTTATAACACATTATAAGGGTATTCTTAAGGCATAATAATGAATGCATACTGCATTATAAAAAAAATATATATATTATGGCATTTCATCTCATACATAATCATAACAACAATTATAATACGTTATATCTTATTTGTGGTTATAACTTTTATGAGTATGATTATTTATAACACGCAATAAACACCATGTTAAATCCACTTAATTTATAATGGATTATAAGTCTTATATATTGACATTATTTAAAATCTGTACAGCATCTTACTATTGTAACGGAAGAGGTCTGACGCAACAGGTTAGTATTTACAAACAGTTTTATTAGGTCACAGAGTATGGGTGTAGGATCCAGATGATGAGATGGGGAGTGAATAGTTCGTAGGACAGTTCAAAGGATATGACGAGTGGAGTAATCAGGGTCTTTGGCTTTACAGGAGCTGGAATGCACACAGGAGGAGCACACACCTCAGCAATCCGGGAACTAGGAGGAACAGGAGACACTTGGAGACGAGGAGACACTAGGAGGAACACAGGAGGTAAGTAATGCAGGAAGTATTCAAATGGAAGTAGCAGCAAAGTCATTGAGTCCTCTAGGATGGAGCCAAGGAGAGCCTCCAGGGCGGATCAGGGAGCTCTGGGAGCCATGGCGGAGCAGGCAGTTCGGCAGAGCAGGCAGTTCGGGTCGCCATGGCGGAGCAGGGGCCTCGGGTCGCCATGGCGGATCCTGGACCTCGGGAGGCCATGGCGGTTCAGGGGACTCGGGAGGCCATGGCGGATCATCCGTGACCTTAGCTGGCTCGGCCACCACAGCCGCGGGCATATGCCCCCCCCCAAAAAATTTTCTTGGGGAAAACTAGGTATCCTGGGGGGGGGTCGCTCAGGACGAGCGGGCACTTCAGGGAGCTCTGGGGCTGGAGCCGACACTGGAGCGAGCTCTGGGGCTGGAGCCGACACTGGAGCGTACTGGGAATCAGGAGCCCTCCCAGGGCTTAACGGGGAATCAGGAGCCCTCCGTGGGCTTAACTCGGGAACAGGGGCCCTTCCTGGGCTGAACGGGGAAACAGAAGCCCTTCCTGGGCTATACTCTGGATCATGAGCCCTCCCTGGGCTTACCGGGGAAACAGTAGCCCTCCCTGGGCTTACCGGGGAAACAGGAGCCCTCCCTGGGCTACACTCGGGAACAGGAGACCGTCCTGGGCTTAACTGGAAAACAGGAGCCATCCCTGGGCTGAACTGGGGATCAAGGTAGAGCATATGTGTTGCTGGCACTGGAGGGCGCTCTGGAGGAGCAGGCACAGCAAAGCGCTTTTGAGGAGTTGGCACTGGAGGTGCAAGGCTGGTTACCTCAGGGGAATCAGGAGATGAAGGAGGGCTGGACGGGACCAGCGGAGACGAAGGAAAACTTTCTGGAGATGATTCCGGGGCGAGGACAGGAGCCGAGAACTCCAGAGGAAGCGCCAAATCCAGGAGCGCTGGTGCCTTATTTTCTGGGCTGAGGGCTGGAATGGATCTTGGACGGGATCCAGAAGGCACGGGTAGAACGAAGGGAGCGGGCTCATTGGAGCGGTATGTGGAGGGTGCTGGTTTATAGTGAGCTGGAGCGCCCACATGCTTCCGGATGGGATCAAGACGATTATCTTCCATGTCAATAAAGAAATCGGAGTCATTCAAATAGAGGACATAATTTATAAAGTCTGCTACGGGTCTATAACAATCGACAGTAGACAGAAATCGAAACAATTTATCATCGTCCAGTCCCATCCGTAAGCAAGCATTAAGCATATGATCACACCAGCTCACCAGATGGAAGACACTCAGGAACTCCTCCACATATCGCTCCAAAGGCCTTCCATCCTGCTGGATGTTTAGAAGAATGTCCTCAGCCCAGTCCATTTTCTTGTGTGGTCCGGTCTTCTGTAACGGAAGAGGTCTGACGCAACAGGTTAGTATTTACAAATAGTTTTATTAGGTCACAGAGTACCTACACAGAGGGTGTAGGATCCAGATGATGAGATGGGGAGTGAATAGTTCGTAGGACAGCTCAAAGGATATGACGAGTGGAGTAATCAGGGTCTTTGGCTTTACAGGAGCTGGAATGCACACAGGAGAAGCACACACCTCAGCGAGCCGGGAACTAGGAGAAACAGGAGACACTTGGAGACGAGGAGACACTAGGAGGAACACAGGCGGTAAGTAATGCAGGAAGTATTCAGATGGCAGTAGTAGCAAAGTCACTGAGTCCTCTACGTGTACACAAGACCGGACAATGAGGGTGTCTGAGGTGTGTGCTTTTATGCAGGCTGGATACACGCATAAGCCTCCTTTGAATAAATATAGCCAACATCCCACCAAAATCCATTGCCATGACTTATCGCGAGAGGCAGAAGGTTACGTTTAAGTCTCATAACATTGGTTAATGGAAACGCCGTCATTTCGCAATACTTTTTTATCGACATTTATAAAATATCGCCAAAGTTTTGCGCAGATCTGTAATGGAAACGCGCCTTGTGACAACTATCTTACTGACATTAAAATAAATATAGTTACAATCAAATGTGCCATATTACACATTCATCTGATCAGATATCTGATATAATGGCTGTTCAAGTAAAAAATATTTTTATTATTATTGTTGTTGTTATTATTATTTATAAGTGGTCTTTGTCTGCTTTAAGTAAAGTAACAAGTTAACAATGGCAAGATATGAGACTTATAATACATTATAACTATGGGAAATATAATCCATTGTAAGTTAAGTGGATGCATTGTGTTCATTGTGCATTAGAAATCATCATATCTTAAAAGCTATAACCACAAATAAGTAAATATTATAATGCATTAAAACTGTTGTTATGATTACTCATGAGATGATACAACATATTATGATTTTTTTTTTATATACATTATGCATTCATTATAATGCCTTAAGAATATTCTTATAATGTATTATAAATACGGGCTTCATATAAAGTGTTACTATTTTGGTCAGCAAAGGCATATGACAGTTCAACTGATCTTGTGACTCAAATTATCTTATGATAAAACCAAACATTTCAATGAAAGAAGAAGAAAAAAAAAACAATGAATGTGCACACAGATGGGTGAATGAATGGGAGAACAAGAAAACATCTCAGGTTACGTATGTAACCTGAGACGTTCCTCTTCAGGAACTCGAGCTGCGTCGGAATACGCTAGGGGAATGAGAATGCCCACGCTGCTAGACTTCCAAGTCTCTACCTAGCTCTGAATCACATGTGAAATCAGTCCAATAGCTGAGCGGGACGTCACGGGCGGGTGACGTCATGACCAGGAAGCTATAAAATCACGTGCGGCAAAGCCCGCATCAGCTTCTAGGAATGAAGCAAGCACTGGCAGGGACGCCGGAAGTATGGCACCGAGACGCAGCGTCTCATTCCCTCGAGGAACCAGGGTTACATATGTAACCTGAGACGTTCCTCTTCAGGAACTCGAGCTGCGTCGGAATACGCTAGGGGAATGAGAATGCCCACGCTGCCAGACTTCCAAGTCTCTACCTAGTGTGGAAGACTGCACAGCTAGGGCGAGAGAACAGAAGAGCCAGGAGTGGCTCGCATGTCTAGACCGTAGAACCTAACAAAGGTAAGGGGCCTGGACCACCCCGCAGCGTTGCAGATGTCCTGCATAGGCACACCCGCTAAAAAAGCCTTAGAGGCTGCCACACTTCGAGTCGAGTGAGCCTTGACCCCTAACGGCGAGGGGAGATCAGAGGACTCATAACAGATGGAGATGGCATCCACTATCCACCGGCAAAGTCAAGATAGGAAGGGGCCACAGAAAGGGCCTGTAAATCCCCAACTCTCTTAAGAGAAGATATCGCCAGCAGAAAGGTAGTCTTTATCGTAAGGTGGCGATCAGAAATCTCTTTGATAGGTTCGAATGGAGGCTTACAGAAAGCTTCTAGCACCACTGCTAGGTCCCACGTGGGGACACGTGATCGTACGAGAGGCCTCAGCCTCAGCGCACCGCGGCGGAAACGTGTAACCTGGGGGTGTCTTCCCACTGAGATGCCACAGAGAGGGGCGTGGTAGGCCGCAATGGCAGCCACGTAGACCTTCAGGGTGGAGTGGGTTAATCCTGTAGAGAAACGGGCCTGCAGGAACTTCAGTACTGTACCGACTGGGCAGTTAGCTGGGTCGAGCTGGTGATCTCTACACCAGGAAGTGAAAAGTTTCCACTTCAACGCGTACAGTTTCCTCATGGAGGGAGCTCTGGATTGGAGGATGGTCTCAACAACCTCAGTTGAGAGACCAGAAGCTACTAGTTGTGCCCCCTCAGGGGCCACACCCATAACTTCCACAGCTCCGGGCGGGGGTGATAAATCGTGCCCTCCGCCTGTGAGAGGAGGTCCCTCCTGACGGGAATCTCCCACGGAGAGCCGTCGAGAAGGGAAATCAGGTCCGAGAACCATACTCGGCCCGGCCAGAACGGGGCTACTAACAGTA
>NW_015552545.1:1581340-1581708 GCF_001515605.1 Sinocyclocheilus anshuiensis
CTGGGACCACACAAGGATCTGGTGTGCCAATTTGTATAAACGGCGTGAGCGCAGACCTCCCTGGTGGTTTATGTATGAGACCACCGCTGTGTTGTCGGTGCGCACCAACACATGGTGACCTCTCAGGTCTGGGAGAAAGTGTTTCAGTGCTTGAAACACGGCCAGCATCTCCAGACAATTGATATGCCACGTTAGATGGCGACCACTCCACAGACCGTGGGCAGGGTGGCCAATCATGACCGCACCCCAACCGGTGAGGTACGCATCTGTCGATAGCGTCACGCTCAGCCCAAGAACCAAGGTTTCCTCCACATGTCTAAGGCACGTAGGCATCTCCGCGTGACCTTGAACATGCGAAGCGGGTTTCC
>NW_015552545.1:1582026-1583648 GCF_001515605.1 Sinocyclocheilus anshuiensis
CTGCTCTGAACGAGCTAAAATCAACCAATCGTCGATGTAGTTGAGTATGCGGATGCCCTGGAGTTGCAACGGAGCCAGAGCAGCATCCACACACTTCGTGAAAGTACGGGGTGAGTGTGCAAGGCCGAACGGAAGAACACGATATTGGTACGGTTTGCCCCCAAAAACGAACCTCAGGAACTTCCTGTGATGAGGAAGTGCAGATCTGGCTTAGGCTTCGAGGCCCCCAACCCAGAACACTACTGCTGCCTCCGGTCCCGGCGCGGGGGAACACGGGCGGCAACGTTCTGTTTTTGCGTCTCCCTATGTGAGGAGCTGGTACGCGGTGGGGACTGTTGCCGTCCAGCAGCCCCCGGAGCTGAGATGCGGCGAGGGAGGAACCGCTGAAACGCCGCCGCTTGTTTACGAGCCTCCTGGTCCCTGTCGACGACGGAATTGACGGCGTCGCCGAACAGGCCAGAAGGCGCAAGCAGGGCGTCGATGAGGAAGACCCTGTCCTTTTCTTTAGTATTGTAAGATTTTACTTCCTTGCCTTCATCTAGTTCTTTTAGCAGGTCGGCTTGGTACGCCTGTAACACCGCCATGGTGTGCAGACATGCACCAGCCTGACCTGCTGCCGAGTACCCCTTGCCCACCAGCGCTGAAGTGGTTCGCAGCGGCTTGGAGGGCAAGACCGGAGCCTTCAGAGACAACCGCTGAAACACCGCCGCTTGTTTACGAGCCTCCTGGTCCCTGTTGACAACTGAATTGACAGCGTCGTCGAACAGGCCAGAAGGCGCAAGCGGGGCGTCGAGGAGGAAGACCCTGTCTTTCTCTTTCATATCAGACAGGGTCAACCACAAATGCCTCTCTGCTGCCACCATAGCTGCCATGGACCACCCAATGGTGCGGGCGGTCTCTTTGGTGGCACGGAGAGAGAGATCAGCGGTTCTCCTTAACTCTGTAATATTATCAGAGCTAAGCTCCTCGCCCGCATCCAGCTCTTTAAGCAGGTCGGCCTGGTACACCTGTAACACAGACATCGTGTGCAGACATGCACCGGCCTGACCCGCTGCCGCGTACCCCTTGCCCACTAGCGCTGATGTTGTACGCAGCGGCTTGGAGGGCAGTGCCGGAGCCTTTAAAGACGATGCCATGCCTGGGGACAGATAACTAGTTAGCGTCTGTTCAACCCGGGGCATCGCCTTATAGCCACGCTCAGTCAGCCCTGCCACATTACCATAATAATCTGAGGCAGGGATGAAGAGACGGGCCGAAAAAGGCCTGGCCCACGACCTCGACACCTCAGTGTGAAGGTCGGGGAAAAATGCCAGGCTCCGGCATAGAGGTGGTGGCTTCGGAAGCGTTCATCCAACTTGCTTCGCTGCGGCTCGGCCTGCTTCTTAGGGGGCCAATCGATTTTTAACTTGGCCACGGCACGAGTAAGCACCTCCACTAGCTCCTCATATTGGGGCGATTGAGGGGGCCGAAACCTCTTCGACGTCCTCCACGTCAACCTCCTCGGAGGAAGACAGGAGAAGCGTCGAGCCGTCACCCCGGGAGGAAGTAGCCGCAGAACGGGCTTCCGAACCCAGAGATCGGGCACTGGATCTGGTGGGTGAGGAAGGAGATAGGGACTCGCC
>NW_015552545.1:1583752-1585480 GCF_001515605.1 Sinocyclocheilus anshuiensis
ATTCCATAGCCTTGAGTCCTCTGATCTCCCCTCTCCTTTGGGGGTCAAGATTCACTCCTCCAGAAGTTGGCCTTCGGCATGGCGGGCCCCGACTACTTCTCTCGCCCTAGCTGTGCAGTCTTCCTGGGAGAAGGCGTTCCCCTAGCGTTTTCCGATGCAGCTCGAGTTCCTGAAGAGGAACCACATTCCACAGTGTTTCAGTATCCCAAATTCAATGAGCAGGCCATTATTGTGACTATTTAACTCACTAGCTATAGCAGGAGAATAAGTGCCACCATTGTAATCTTTCATAAACCAAGTAAAATAAAGATTACATAACCACAATCAAAAATATTTTTTTGATACCATAAACTTCTTTTTAAGTTTGAAATATGACTTCTTGCTCTCTATTTCCTTAGAAAAGCATTAGTGCACTGGTGCTTTTGATCCCCGAAACCACTGTACTAATCTGAAGTGATGAGAACAGGGTACTGAGTCAGTCAGTCAGTCAGTCAGTCAGTCACAAGGCCACAATAAATTGAATAAACAAGAAGTTAATACTGAGTAACTTAGATTTCAGTAAATGCCAGTGACTTCATATATTTTTGTTCTGCAAAAGAAAATAGACAACAAACAATTGGTTGTTGCACGTTTCTGAGCAGATGTCTCATTCTCAAATGAATCGATTGAGTAAATGATTCAAAGACTCAATTATTTAATTCCCGAATGAATCAGTGTTTTTGAACAAATCGGTTAGAAAATGATTAAATTACTCACTCATTAAGACAAGTAATTGTTCATTTATGAATGAGGCCAATGTTTTTGAACAAATCAATTGAATGAATGAATCAAACACTCACCTATTTAATTCCCGGATGAATCAGTGTTTCTGAACAAATAGGTTAAAGAATGACACAATCACTCACTTATAATTACTTATAAGTAACTTAAGATCACTTAAGATCATTTTTGAATGGCTCAATTAAGTCAATTCAAATGCTCTCTCATATGTTGTTCCTGAATAAATAAGTGTTTTTGAATGAATCAGTTGAATGTATTATCACTCATAAAGAAAGGCACTTGTTCATTTATGAGGGGATCATGAGTTTTTTTTTTAAAGATTGACTGAAATTTGAGAACTGGAGCTATAATCATAAAAAATAAAGTAATAAAATATAAATAAAAATATGTCAACAAAGTTGCTCACATTAAAAACAATTCAGACTTTGCATTTTGACATATACATGATTATGATCAAAATCTCAATTTAAACTCAAAATAAACATCTCTAAATACAGCAACTCACTTCTGCGAATCTGGATTCATTTGTGTGATGAAACATAACTAATGTGAACCTGCCTGACTGAACTCACTGGGCTTGATGCAACTCTGAGCAGCAGTCTGATAAGAATTACCAGAATATTGGCCTCAGGCCACTGGACAGTGAGTTCGTCATAAAGGAGTGGATGGTATTTTGAGATTTTTTGACGAGGAATCTCAGCATGCTTGACACCTTGTGTCTCGAATAGTAGTAGCAGGAGGGTAAATGTTGGATTGGACACTACTGCCTCAAAACGAAATAGAAAAATGAACGAGTCCCAGTTCCATCAATGTATGCTAATTACACACAAATTAATTTCTAATTATGTAAATTCGTTTTTTATGTATTTTGTATTCCTTACAAAAATTAGTCATGTTAGCCAGTTGTGCTTTTAAAAACATAAATCTTTTAAAAGGAAATAAATAAAT
>NW_015552545.1:1585573-1588194 GCF_001515605.1 Sinocyclocheilus anshuiensis
CACAATATATATATATGTGTGATAGCTTTTTACTGTTTAAATATGAAAGAAAAAGAACAAAAATACTTTTTTTTCAGACTATGCAAAATAAAAGCTGAAGCCTGAGTTCCTTAGAGAGGAAATGAATATGCTAGCTTCTTATTCAGAATAATGTCCATCTGCTCAATCAGAAACGCAATTTATTAACTGAGTCTTGCTGAAGATTTTTCAAGAGGAGGATGGAGGGCAAAGCCTTTATTCGCTCTTTCAAGCTTATTGTGTTGCCTTGAAAATAAATTGCTTTATGAGTGCATTTTGACTAATACTGGGCGACAGCTCCCTTTCCTTTCATCCTGTTCCAGTGTTTTATGTTATAACAGACAATTGTCAAAGTTTTCGGTTGCTGAACACTCATCTTTTCAATTTGCTATCCAAACGGCATCTGTCCATGATATTAGACGTCCTGACCAATTTTCCAAATGCGACCAGTTTTATATAATGATCAGTTTCCAAGTTTAAGCCTTCTAAAAACAAAATATTTAATGGATTTGTGCCGTAGTGTCAATTGTATGCAGAATACAGAAATAATCAATTCATTAGTTAAGTGAATTGAGTACAGATTCACAGACACAGTATCATCTGGTGTTAAAGATTAAAGAAGAAGCGTCTTGAGCAAGAGAAAAGGGTGTTACACATACAAACAAAACACTGTTCCAGCGACACCTGAAACCACAGTAGGCCAGGAGGCAGCAATAACTCACATGCCCTTGTTCTGCACTTCAAGAGCAAAAGGGTCTTGACTGATTTTCGCAGGTTTCTCAAGGTCTTCAAAACAAATTTGTAATACTTATTAGAATCCAGTGCAGCTAATTAGGATGCTAATTGGAATGGAGTGAGGATCGGATGGAACAGTGGCTGAGAGGCATCTTTTCACAATGACATTTTTTCATGTTTGTTCCTGTCGGCTCTCTACCCCACTCATTGCTTGAATTAATCTTTTTACACATGCAAAAAGAAACATTAGTAATGGAATATTCATGTAAATTGAATATAGGAGTCATTCTGTATTGTGAGATAACGTTTAAGGAATATTTCCTGTGTTCAGTGCAAGTTAAGCTCAATCAACAGCATTTACCACAAAAAATTAGCTTCGACTTGCCCCTCCTTTTCTTTAAAAAAAAATAAATAAATAAAATATCTGGGTCACAACGAGGAACTTGCAATGGAAGTCAATAGGTAAACATTAAATTACTCACTATTTCAATTGTATTAGTAAACAATATACATAATTTTACAGTGCTGTTCACATTTTTCTGTGTAAAGTTATATCCAAATGCACAACTTGGTTGCCATGGCAACATAAAACCCTAAAATGACCATAACAATGATAACAATTTTTATAGCTTAATAATACAAAAGTTTTAGATGCTTTTATCAAATTCTAAGTTTCACATTTCAAAAATTGGCCCCATATACCCCCTCATAAGTGCCTCACAGTAAACTAGATTTTTATATCTTTATTTTAAGAAAACAAGGGACGAGTAGAAAGTATTTTTGGTATAATCAAAATTTTACCGCAAGTGCTGTCGAATGAGCTTAACTTAACTAAACCCAACCTAATATTCCTTCAATGTTAAAGTCGGCTCATGCATCAGAGACCACCTGCTCTACCTTCACCTTCGAGACACTAAACAGTAAAATTTCCCCAGTGTTGTTAATTTAGCCCACTTTATTCAATTTAATATTTTTTCCCTCTACTTCTCATGTCTTATTCACTTCACAGCACTAAATTGCAGTTCTTTTTATAGAACTGAAGTGGTTTTGTAACCTCAAAGCTCTCCCTGCCGTTTTTACTCAATCCAGTGGCATGAAGAGAAGGTGATGCTGATTGCCTGCAACAGGATTAGTAATATCGGGGGAGGGACTCCAGGGATATATTGATGTGCGTTTGTCACCTTGCTGTGTCCACTGCATGGAGGCATTAGCTCAAGCACAACACAACTTCCCCAATCCATCAAATACAGGCTGGTCTAATCACTTAATCATTGTCAGACAGCCCTCAGTGTCTGATTGTTAGGCATTCTCAATTTACTCTGAATGCCTGAATGCATTTATGAGAACAATAAAGAATGGACACACACACACACACACACACACATTTCTATCATGACAACTCTCGGAAGATTTTAGCATGGTGATGGATATGTCAAAGTTAATGTATTTGGTCTTGGCTAAATAGATCTGCTACGCTGCTGCTGCTGCTGCTGCTGCTGAATTGCTGCTGCTGTTGGTTATTGCTGTAGCTATAGATTATTGCTGCTGCTGCAAGCAAGTACAGGAACTTACTACTGCCAATACATACGGCGATACGGTGCCGTGAGTATTTAAGACATGCTGCTGCTGCACAAATAGCATATAAAATAACCCATAGCAGATCTATACAGGTGGAGCTGGGGAAGGTGGAGGGTTTCAGAGAAACTCTGAAAGCGCACTGCAGGATTCTCTAGTGAATGCTAGCCAGCCATATCAATGCAAGGCAGTAAGCTCATTGTCTGCATATGCAGCATGAACCAATCAGCTTGTACCAAGTCGTTTAACTCTCTGAATATCATCAGTTACATTAACAACCCGTCAGCCTGCGC
>NW_015552545.1:1588378-1602191 GCF_001515605.1 Sinocyclocheilus anshuiensis
AAACAATGTTCAAGCATTTTCACATGTTTTGAAGTCCACTGTAACCATTTCTTCTTTATTATCTGAATGAAACAAAAAACTAACTAAACTATTTGGAAAGAATATAAGAAAGAAAGAAAGAAAGGTTGTAATCCTTTTTTGTCAAGGCAATCAAGAAACACTAAAGAATCAGACACAAGGGCTTTCAACAGCTGCACTTGCTGTGCTGTTTGTTCACTGGAAAGTGAGACAGAGCTTTGAAGATTCGCATGTGGCCACAATAAAGTGCTGGAGTAATGAGAGGCACAGATCAATGGACAGACACTGCCTTCCTTCCCTCATCCCACTGCTCCGTTTTGTCTACAACCAGATGTACACTAGATCAACTCTCAGACTTTCACTAAATACAGCCTCACCACAAGCCAGACAAACAGAGGCAGCACTCACGATTCAATCAGCAGATGAATAAAGATAAAAAACACACAGAGTGCCCTCTTACCTTCTCAGTCTTTCCTTAAAAGATGACAAGGTTTTGGAATATGGAGGAGCACTCCTAACGTCCCTCCACATTTTTTAAGTCACACAGAGAGTATGTGTGCAGCAGCTCAATCCAGTCCAGAACAGAACCGCTAGAGCTCCCAAATCTGCCAGCCTGCTGCAGCTCAGGAGGTGCGCTCTGATTGGCCAGCTACACACGCTGTCATATCCACACACACACACACACAGAAAGTGAGCTCTGCTTTATTCCCCTCTCACATTTCCTACCCATTCGCTCACTCTCTCTCTCTCTTTGTCTCGCTTTACATCTCTGACTCTACCTTGCTCACCTTATCTTTTAGTCTCTTTCTCTCTCCCCTTCCATTAGCAGCCAGAAGAGGCACACATGTTCTCAATGGTGAGCAGTGCAGGCAGTGTTTGGTTTAAGGCAATAATGTGGCTCCAGAAGGAAACCTAATTAATAATATAGAGGGAGCATGGGGGAAGCAAGAAGGATGTGAAGCCTGTGTACGCAGAGCCCCTCAAGACTAAAGGCCATTTTTTTTTCTTTCAGAAGGAAGGCTACCCTGTCAACTCATAACATAACAGAGGGCATCAGGAACAGGGCGGTAGCTCTGTGGAAAGGTAAAATGAAAATGTGATAAAACAAAGGCCTTGAGGGAAAAGAAGGAGCTTTATTTACCGCAACTTCGAGTCATCAAACTCTCAGCTTGCTCTCGGAGGCCATCCATCATTTACCTCCAGGTCTCCCCCTTTCTTTGAAGCCTCAGCACAGGTTGATGATTTATCTTTTCTACTCTATTTACAATCCCCCCACCCCTTTGTCAGCTCCGCTGGTGTCCTTGCAGGTGGGCTTGAGAATGACTTATGTAAAATGATGCTGCACTAAGATTATCATGTTAAATGCTGTCATGAAAATATGCACATCATTTTTGATGCCAATTTTAAATTACAAATATCGTAATTCATAATAAATCATATAATATATAATATGATATAATATAATATAATATAATATAATATAATATAATATAATATAATATAATATAATATAATATAATATAATATAATATAATATAATATAATATAATATAATATAATATAATATAATATAATATAATATAATATAATATAATATAATATAATATAATATAATATAATATAATATAATATAATATAATATAATATAATATATTAAGAAAATTCTTCTTTATCTGAGCAACTTTGCATTCTGGTTGTCAAATACACTTTTGTTTTTGCAAAAACAAAACTATTTTATCACCAGCTAAGCATGACATAGCTAAAGCCGTATCAGAATTATAAAACAATTAATGACCAGGATAATATAATATAATATAATATAATATAATATATTAAGAAAATTCTTCTTTATCTGAGCAACTTTGCATTCTGGTTGTCAAATACACTTTTGTTTTTGCAAAAACAAAACTATTTTATCACCAGCTAAGCATGACATAGCTAAAGCCGTATCAGAATTATAAAACAATTAATGACCAGGTGTCAAGTTTATGCTATGATAAACACAGATTTGCAAGATCATTTTGGAAAGAAAAAAAAAGTGCTGAAATCGAATGGCTTGTTGAAACATAACTCTTAACTGTTAAGCTAAAACTATTGACTTTCGTAAGTGTTACGAAGTGATAATGAAACAAAACACATCACCTTGACAGTTCAACAGCTCACTAACTATTAGAAACATTACTGATGGTGTTTGTGAAGACATGCACAAGACAGCAAATGGGAGTTTGGATATTGAATACAGTAGACCAGATCACTGCTCAGCAAATTGAGGGAAAAAATGGATTATGCACTTGGATGAATCTTATGTCAAATTCTTAGGTGGAGTTTAAGCATGAGTGAGTGTCAATAGTGGTGATAAATGACCACATTCACTCAAAGATTTGAAATAGATTCCCCTTTTTTACTGTTCCTTTTTATTATTATCATTTTTTTTTGTTCTATAGATCTATTTTTGCAATATTGTAAACAATATACAGTAAATTCCTTACATTGTTATCATTCCTTAATTATGTTCATAATTTATGCTTGAATACATGCCATTAACTGGATTATTTGTTTTATCCTAGAACTGTACATTTCTGCCATGGACATTACTTTGACATGGTCACCTCTGATAACAAATTACTCTTAATTTTAAAGTAGAAACATCTCCCCTAAACATCTCCTCTAAAGCTACTTTGAAACAATTATGTATTGTGAAACCAAATGTTGAGACGTATTTCAGATAAAGAGTATTAAAGTATTTTTGTTTACACATTTCAATTGTATGGAAAATATCCATCAAGCTGAATTAACATTTGAGTAAACTTTATATAGTGAAGACAATATTTCAGAGTAAAAATTGAAGTTTTATCCCTAAAATTAATGGAAAAAAATATATTTTAAAACTAATTCAACACAATTCATAATAAAAAAAAATGCTGTGTGGTAAATGGCAAATAAATAACATTTTCATTGGCATGAATTAATCTAATTTAATTCATAATATATTTAAATCAATCTAATTTAAACCGTTTGTGTAGAAAATTATTTTCCTTAGTGTATAAAACCATGGTCCGAAATAGATTGATGCACCAAACTAAAGTATTAAGTGACAAAAGAACGTGGTGCAAACGGCTTTGTGGAAAATACTTTTCCTGCAATTTCTTTTTGCGGTGTATCAGAGAAGGAAAACAAAAACCAATACATCCAAAAGGACAACATTTTAGACTGAAAGGATCCCTGAACCAAAAAATAAACTTAAATTCACAGTGAACCCCATGGTTTAGAAAAAGAGGACTAGTGAAAAACTAAAGGACTGAATCTTCACAACTGAGATACCTTTTGACTGGATTTGAGAGTAAAGATGCCTGCAAGAGGATTGTGATCTTCAAAAAATAGCATCTGAATTCAAATTCACTGTGCAAATAGCACCAAAAGCAGGCTACATTCCAACAGGAAAAGCTCTGATTTTACAATTCTGCTTACATAATATGATATAAACATCTCAATCCAATATCTCCATTCAGAGCTCCATTGAGATGCATGTTTAATTGGGTTGGGGTGGAGGATTTGTCCCGAGGCCTGTCCTCACATGCTTTCATATCACGTTAATCCTGTATTACCCACCAGAGCTGCTCATGGCAAAACAAAAGACCACATTGCACATTGCCCTACTGTCCTTCTCTAAAAAAGGTGCTGTATGTAAGTTTTTGACTCTACTAAAGCATAAAAATACCATAATATGTTTGCAGATATTAAAGAAGCATGCTAAGTTAAAATACTTGTTTATCTGAAAAACAATGCTACAGTCAGTTATTCTCCTTTGAAAATCCGGGCCGGAATGTAGGTCTCTGTTTTGGTTTGTGAAACCCGCCCACTGCCAGTTTACCCAATTGTATTTCGGGACCCAGGTTTGCCAGTTGGTGGAAAACACAGCGTATTTCAATTAATTAATCGTCAAGTGCGCTCGTTCCTGTTGGTGTCGTCAATCTGGCAACCTGCGTGTGCGTCAAGTCTGAGGAAGAGGGGCCGTGTGAAAAAAACACTCTCCAATATTTTTAATTTGGACTGCAATACCTAGTTCAACCACTCGGTGTCAATCCTACATACAGCACCTTTAAGATTATTCCAGTGTCAATGCCAACAACCAAAGAGAGAGAGAGAGAGAAAGAGATAGATGTTTTTCAATTATATGACATACAACATGAAAATTGTTCTGCCCCTTCTCCCTTCTCCTTTGAATAGTCTTTTGTTTTTCCGTTGTTCTCCCTGCGGTATGAGGACTGCCCTGCTGTCAAGCTCGCCGGCCGCGACGTTGTCAAGCCTGCCGGCCGCTCTGAAGTCAGGACCGCCGGCCGCCCCTGAGCTCGCTCCTGTGTCGGCTCCAGCCCCCGAGTTTAGCCCATGGAGGGCTCCTGTTCCCGAGTTTATCCCAGTGAGGGCTCCTGTCCCCGAGTGTAGCCCAAGGAAGGCTCCAATCCCCATGTCCAACCCAAGGAGGGCTCCAGTTCCCACGTCCAGCCCAAGGAGGGCTCCAGTCCCCAAGTCAAGCCCAGGGAGGGCCACAGTTCCCAAGGATTTTTTTTGGGGGGTAGTAGGGGTCCATCCGTGGAGGCCGGGCCGAGTGCCGAGGCCAGGCTCCCGAGCTCCCTGCTTCGCCATGGCCTCCTGAGTTCCCTACTCCGCCATGGCCTCCTGGACTATCTGATCCGCCATGGTCTCCTGGACTGTCTGCTCTGCCATGGCTCCCCGAGCTGCCTGATCCGCAATGGCACCCCGATCGGGCCCGCCGTCCCGTGTCTGTCCTGAGGGACCTCCAGAGCGCCCACCCCCCCTCCCTGTTGGATGTTGTGTGGCGTGAGGACGCGGGAGTAATGTCAGACTCTGTTCCGTGTTTTGTGTGTGTTCTGCTCCCCATGCGTCTCCATGTCCTTATTTGGTCTTCTTCTTCCTGCCCTGATTGTGTTTATTTGATCCCAGCTGTGTCCCGTAATGTCAGACTCTGTTCCATGTCTTGTGTTGTGTTTTCCTCCCCCTCGTGCTCCAGTATTATTATTATGCCCATATTTGGGTTTTCCTGTTCCTCATTATAGTTCATTAGTTTCCACCTGTGTTTATTAATCATCTCGTCAGTTCCTTTGTTTGCTCCATTACTTAAACACAGTGCTTCCTAGTGTCTCGCGTCTGCTGTTAAATGTCATGTCGTGTTCTGTGTTTCCTGTGTTCCTGTGTTCCCTGCTTTGTTTTCATTAAAGACTTTGGATTTTGCTTTACTCCTCGTCTCCTCGTTAATGGGGGGAAGTCGTGGCCTAATGGTTAGAGAGTCGGACTCATAACCCAAAGGTTGCGGGTTCGAGTCTCGTACCGGCAGGGATTGTAGGTGGGTGCACAGTTTTTTGCACTTCTTTGCTAATATTAACAAAATTGTCAACTGTGCAACTCTCTAATAATAACAAACAAAAAATAAAAAGAGAAAAAATATAAAAATTCAAATGCATGGCTAGGTTTGTCACAGTATGTGTTGGATACATTAAATCCATTAAACAGGTACCTGGTAAACGGCCAGGTCAAGACAGAAGTGAGAACCCATTAGCTCCATAGCCGATGAAGCATTTAGTCAGTTTATTTATGGATGAATAACCTACTTTACGTTTTTTTTTTTTCTTGTTAGACTCTGACTCAAAATAATGATGATAATAATAATAATAATATATTTATTATTATTATTATTATTACTACTACTACTAATACTACTACTACTTTCATTTTGCACAGCTAGGAGCCTCCTCATTGTGGCGGTCAGATTATTGACTCAATTTCAATCTCAATCTGTTGTGAATGAATTTTCACCATAGTCATCTGGCCTCTAATTACTATATTCTTTCCCATTACAGAACTAGTGTGAGATACTGTAGTGCCACCAACAGCCCATAAATCACTTGACATCCGTCTCTGAAGTTAGAACTTTCAGTATATAATCTAAGATATCTCCCAGACACTGAATGACTCTCTGTATTGGTAATGGTTTAATCTGCATCCAAGAAAACTCATGTGTGACTAATCACAGGCCTTCATTGCAGAATCAAATCTTAACACATAGGATTCTACCAAATACTTCCTAACAAATATAGTACTTGTATATGTAATTACATCATGACTGACAATGTCAGCAATCTGTGGCCTGTGATGATAAATACATTTGGCTACATGATTGGAGTACGTGTTAGGCTTAATGCAAAGGGATCTGACATCCCAATACTTTCAGAGCGAAGTTAAACCAGACCCTCCAGACATAGCAATGACTTAAAACGAGCGAATTTGACAGAGGCCCATTATCCAATCTCTTAATCTGGCATCTGTGTTGCACAGTGTCAGAGAGCATTTATCCCTGAAGCAAATCAAATATATATATATATATAACTAAACTTGTATTCATCCAGTACAAAATCAGTGGCAGGACTTTTCTTATAAGAACTTATACGAGGGATATGCTAATTACAGTTCTGCTTAAAGGTAAAATGCAATTAATTATAAGTAATTATAATTAATTATTCATACTTAATTATAATGAATTATACCACAGTTACTTCTGGTCCTTGAATGTGGTTGGAGTGACATTACAACAATGTTGACAGACAGACTAACAGCATTGGGACTTTTCACTGTTTTTATCACCATGTTCCTCATAGAAGTTATTGCATTAGTGGTGGAAATTTTGGTAACACTTTACAATAAGGTCCTATTAGTTAATGTTAGCTAAATGCATTAACAAATAAAGATAAATACATTTGCTGTATATTTATTCATCTTTGTTAGCGTTAGTTAATGAAATTACAGCTGTTTATGTTAGTTCATGTTAGTGTAGGTCCAATAAATAATATTAACAGATAACCTACAACTTTTGATTTTAATAAAATATTAGTAATTGTTTTAAATCAAATAAGATTAATTACTATCAACTACTTTAAAATTATCCTTCATTATTAGTTCATGTTAACCAGTTTATATTAACAAATGGAACCTTATATTAAAGTGTTACCAAAGTTTTTCAGTGTGAAAAGTGTGAAATGTGAGAAAAAGAAATGATCAACAGTTACATTGTTACACATGTTTTATCACCAGTAGGTGGCGACAAGTAACTGTGTTTTTTGAGTGAATTAAGTCATTCACTCAACCGTTTGTTAAAAATGATTCATTCAGAAACAAAATAAAAGAGTGAGTAACTGAATCATTCATTCAACTGATTTGTTAAAAAAATACTGATTCCTTCAGGAAAGAAGACAAGTGAGTTATTGAATCATTCACCCAACCAATTCCTTCAAAAACACTGATTCATTCAGCAAAGATACAAGTTGTCTGTGTGAGTCATTAAATTGCTCAACCGATTCATAAAATTCACTCAGGAATGAAACAAGTAAGTCATTGAATCATTCATCCAACTGATTCCTTCAAAAACACTGATTTATTCAGAAACAAAATACCACTACTGTGTTGCTCAGAGAAACACAACAGCTTTGCTTTGGTTTTGTTTGGAACCATTTTGATTGGCAGAACAAAAATGGACACCTGGCAATATTGTGTCTACTCAGTTACTCAGTATTAACCTCTTGTGTATTGAATTGTTGACGGCATGATATTCCATGCTGAGCACGGAAGATATTCAGAACAACAACACTTATACCTTGTATATAGGCTATTGCTAAATTGTAAATATGCTCTCATTTGACAATTCTAGACATGAGAGCTATACTCTTATCCTCGCTAAATGTAATAAAGTCCACACAATGTGAAAAGCAACAGCAAGAGACGTGTGTGGGGTCAAAGTGTTGACATAGACACAGAATTCATCACAGCGGGTAATGGTCCGTTAGCTAGTCAGGGATAGTCAGAAGCCACAAGCTTATTGACATTCGGAGTGCATGTGGTGCTACGACATACTGGCGGGCTTCTATACTGCTGTGACAAAACACAAGCTCTGCTGAGACAATCACAACAGTTTTGTGTTACACCTCAGTGAAATGGAGAAAAGCCAAGCAGTGGAAAACATGATAGCCTCTCATTTCCTGCCGGAGCCCATCTTGTATATGTACATCAGTGTGTATATATGAGCGAAAAAAAAGAAAATAGACACGATTTCTATCATGGCATATTCACAAACAAATAAAAATTTTTATACTGATACAGAGCTTTCATTTCAGCCCCGGCCACAGAGTTTGTGCCCCGGCAGATAATCTTCTACCTTGTAATGCCTCAGTATGTTGCTTGGATTCTTCCTCACCACATTTACTGTCATTTTGGCTCGACTCCAATAAATGAACACCGTTCCATAGCCAGACGATGAGAATGAGAATCTGTCTGCATTAAGCAATGGAAAATCTCGTTTCATTTGCCTCTTTGAGAGAAACTGAATAGCATCATCAAGCATTTGGCATATGGAGACAAATCACAGATACATTTGAGGAGGATCTAAATATATAAGCTATAACTCAGGTAGCTGGGAAAGGTGATGTGTTTGTAGTTACAGGAAGAAATGGTTGTAACCCATTTTACATTTTTAATGCATGTAAAATTAATAGTTAAATAGCAGTATAGCTGCCATATTCACTAATTAAGACAGCTGGGGAGAGAAGGGATAATTATAACACGTTTTGATTTTTATTCAGTTATTAAGAAAATGTTCAACCTAAACCTGAAATTGTAAAATAATTTTATTTAATTATTTAATTAGTTATTCAAGCTCCCCTGTAAGATTATATATATATATATATATATATGTGTGTAATGAGTTATGAATGTCCAGATGCATTCACATAAATTTATATTAAAACGATAAATATTTATGCTATACACAACTTCATCACATAATCTTTATAACATAACATTACAGATAAAATTAATTAATGTATGAATGAATGACGTAGTTGACAGCTCATCTTTTTAATTTGTTTGGCAGCTCATGCTTGTTTATTTTTCTCCTAAGTACACCCTCAGACATTGATTGAATGTCAATGTTGAAAGAAAATGCCGTTGTGTGCTTATGGCCGCTGTTCTCCTGAGGTTTTATAATGAGATGGGAGACAGCACATCTTTTGAATTTGGGGATAAGTGTCACATTGAAATTCTACACTTTGGCATTAGTTAAGCATGATAGATGGGTGAGGCAACTTGTAATTTATTTTCATTGCCAGGGCAAAGGGCTCTGAGAGATGAAATCACTAAAGAGGAAGCATTAATCTGGACACTGTCACTCTGGTGGCCATTTGAGTTACAAGGTCAGAATTGAAGTTCATAACAACAAAAAAAAAACGGCCATTATAAGACAGGTTTAAAAAATTTAGAAATTTTAAATGTGAAGATATAAGAAGTAGATGTGCCGAGTCTTAAAATACTAGTCAATTCAAGGCTGTGCTTACTAACAAAAGGGCATGATTCTAAAGGGCTTTCAAAGCATTTTCATTTTTTGAACTGGTAATGTAATATAGTCAAGCTATACAACAGAACTGTAAGGTACAGTACTGGTAAACTTAATCCATTAATTCCAACAGCTGAGGAGATAATTCAGAACCAGTGAGCAATGAAATCCCTTCCCAAGAGGCAAATGCAGTAGAGTTTGGACCTGTGCTTGGAGGAAAGTGACTCAGCCCCTGCTGAAGTATCACTGGTTGCCATTTACATTCACAGTCAACACAAAGGGAGATTGCATTTGATGCTGGATGTTCTGTTAGCAGCCGTTACAATCCTACATAAGCTTTTTTATCCTTTATTACCCACCCTCCTTCCTTTGAAATTAACTCAGGGAATGCCTTTTGCAATGTTTTTGCAATGCTTTTAAAGCAATTAATGCAAAAGCACAAAGAATCGTAGTACAACAACTCTAGCACTCTGCTAACTTCGTTCAGTAGCCAATGCTTTTCTTTAATTGTAGATCTGTCTAGGATTAACATCTCCACATCTTTGCCAGCTGGAATTTTGCCAGTTGGAATAGTATTTCACCTAAAAATGTATATTCTGTCATCACTTGCTCATTCTCAAGTAATTCTAAACCTGTATGATTTTTTGTTTTTCTCCTGTGAGAAGGCAGGTGTGGATGCTAGGGTGTCATTTATTACAATGCAATGTTTTATGGTGCTTTTGTCATTTTTGGAGCTTGATATAAAAAAAATAGCATCCACTAGCGTGACAATATGTCCTCTTTTTTCCGGACATGTCCTGGCAGGTTTTGGCTTTTTCATATTGACATGCTCTCTACAGTTCTGATACACTATGGCCACCTACACACTACAGCTAAATTCGGTTGTCAGTTCACCTTTTACTCCTTAATCGCATTCTGTACACACATAATTCACTAAAATACGGGAGTGACAACCGCATTAACTCCCACAAAATACAGGTAGTGACAACCACATTTACAGAAATTCTATGCAGTGTGTACGGAACCGAACTGAACAACTAGTTGTTAATGATGTTACGCGAAGGACGCCCAATGCGCGTGTATTGTCAGGCATCAAGTCTTTACCTCAGATCTGACAGGATGACGGAGAGAGGTGTAGGCTGTTCAATAACAACAATTTAAAGAACAAAACTAGATTACAACGCTTCTCCCGAGAGGCGATTTAATAACGTTTTGCGGATTTTCGCATGTCTTTGCAGTCTAATGTTTGTTCTGTCAACAGCAGCTAACACAAAACTAGCTAATCTGCGGGCCTCCATTCTCTCCAAGACACCACAACAGTGCTATGGTTACCATGCTGCAATTCATGGCCGTTTCAGGGGAGTGAATCGTGTTCCGTACACACATGGAACGATAATTTACGGGACTCACTACCGCATTTAAATGCGGTTGTGACTCCTGAAACTTGCAGTGTGTACATGGCCTAAATGTGACTGTATATGTATGTGCATTTGCTTTGCTTTGACCATTCTCTTTCAATTCCACCTTGCACGCCATGATTGGTCGATTATACACAATGCCTGCACACTATTGGTCAAACTACTTTTCAGTCATTCAGCAAGTATGAAAACAACAGGAAGACAAAGCCAAAACCTGGACATTTTAGGCAATTTAGAAACATGGGACATGGCCAGGAAAAGGTATGGTCACAAATGTGGACGCTACTTTTTATATGAAGCTCCAAAAATGACAAAAGCACCATGAAAAAAGTCCATATGCTTTGAGATTTGGTGGAGGGGAAGACAGATAAATAATGGACTCTGGTTTGGGGATATTGCACATGAGTTGTATGGGCTACTTTTATAGGTCTTTTGTTACATTTTTGAAGCTTGACCGTCTCTGGTCACTCTTCACTTTCATTATATAGTAAAGATGTCAACAACATCCTGAGCATCTCTGTTTATGTTTGAAACAAATAAAATCACACAAGTTTGGAATAGCATAAGGGTGAGTAAATTATAACAGATTGTTCATTTGTGGGTGAAATATCCCTTTTAAATTATATATTTAGAATCATCAAAGTGTCTGGTAATATTCAGGATTTAAAAGGAAACATTCTTGGGCCTGGGTATCATCTCAAAATACTGAAATATCCTGTTTATTTTGAGCTTAAACCTTGGATAGTGTTGATGCAGACACTCATTTTGCTGACAGTGATGGATTCTAATGTCAGCTGCACTGACAGGGATCGAAGAAGGACTTTATTTCTGTACAGCTTGCTTGTTTTCCAAGGGTAATACTCTTGATCAAAGTGAAGGGGTGGTCTGCTGGTATGCTCTAAACTTTATCTTGCTCAGTCAGATCTAGTGGATTTATTTAGTACTTCAATCCCAACAGGAAGCTATGGATTGATTAATATTATTTTTATAGTGGAATTTCATAGGATGATGACACTTTATGTGTTTAAGACGGATGCAGTTGCTTTCAGATTTGACTTTCAGTTGCTTTGTTAATTTGAGGCAGAGAAAAATTAAAATGATCTTGAAAAAATATATGCACATTAAGTAAGTGATAATAGCCAGCTGGCCAACATCGCAAAATAGCGTTTGACGGGGCTAATCATGACCCTGATGCAAAGCTGTGTGCTCTTGTGTCACCCTGAAGGGGTTTATTTTGAGATAATGATAAGCTGACTTTACATGATCCCACTTATTAAGCTGCTACTTGAAAGGAAGGAAGGAAGCAAGAAAGAAAGAAAGAATGAAAGAAAGATTTATTTGAGGAGAAATTATCTTTTTTAAATATCTTAGATTTCATTTAAGCTTCTGCTTAGAAAAATCATGCATTACACTCTAAAAAAATCTCTGTAAAAATGCAGCCTATTGTGATGTGTTAATATGAAGGAATTTTCCGTATTATTATTAATTTTTATTTTTTTAACAGTGGTTTAACCGGTTTTTGAAATGTCCATACATTTTACAGAAAATGTACTGGCAATTTTATGCCAGGAAATTATCTGTATTTCTACAGATTATTTATTTATTTATTTTAGCAGCGGACAGCTTAGAACATAACTGGTAACAATATTAAGTATTACTATTCAACATTTTAGATTCCATATTTCATTACAACTACCATTCAAACATTTATTTATTTATTTTGAAAGAAATTAATACTTTTATTCAGCAATGTACATTAAATTGATCAAAAATGATAGAAAATACATTTATAAATGTTACAAAAATTTCAGTTTCAAATAAATGCTGTTCTTCTGAACTTTCTATTAATCAAAAAAGTATCACAGTTTCCACAAAAATATTAATCAGCAAAACTATTTCAAACATTGATCATGTGACACTGAAGACTGGAGTAATGGCTGCTGAAAATTCAGCTTTGTCATCACATGAATTAATTACACTTTAAAATTTGTAAAATAGAAAACTTTTACTGTATTGCTGGTCAAATACATGCAGCATTGGTGAGAATACTGTTTTGTAAAGTTTTAATATCACCAATGTCAAAAATACATTTTAAATGTAATTATTCAAATATGCTCAATGTCGTGACCAATCACGATTACGTATTCCAAAAAGCATTATATATAATGTAGTCTGAAACTCAAATAACATTTCTGTGTTGAACGTTGTTATTTTAAGATCAGCATGTTATTGTGTTTAAACAGCAGCCATACATGAGACAATTCACAGCATGATCAGTCCTGAAAGAGAAAACGCCGACAGTGACCTCTCTTCCACTCCATTTCCTCCATGCTCTCCTGCCCCGTGTGAGCTGAAGCTTTGTTCTCTTTGCTTTCTCTCACCATGGCTGGGAGCATCGAACATGTGCTGATTATTTCACTGAGAGTTTCCATCACAATCTCTCACTCTGCCTTTCTTTGCTGTTAATGTCCTCACACTGTCTGCCCCTACAAGAAGTTCAAAGCAGGAGTTGTGAGGTTGTGAATGCCAATCTCTGGGGAGACCTTGCATTCAGTCAGTGCATCAAACGTTTTCTTTTCTTCATTCCCTGTTTTGGGCTTTGGCTTTTTTTCCCCTTGTCTAAGAATTGCCATTTCGACCCGCTGTCACTCCACTTTGTCTTAACCCATGGCGCTGTTGTCAGATATGTAAGAGATGGAGAGGTGGTGGAGAATGTTAATATTTCTTCTGCCCTCATCTCTGCTCCTGTCACAGGCCAAATGTCAGAGGAGTGTGTGATGTCTGTGGGATGATGCTTAGAGGATAATAAAAGATTGCTTAAAGCAGTTCTGTCAAGGGCTGTATAGAGAAAGCCTAGAACACATCTACAGGTCACTCATTGTAGTATTTAGAGATTGCTTAAAGCAGTTCTGTCAAGGGCTGTATAGAGAAAGCCTAGAACACATCTACAGGTCACTCATTGTAGTATCATTGTATTAGCCGT
>NW_015552545.1:1602280-1603699 GCF_001515605.1 Sinocyclocheilus anshuiensis
GGTAATCGCTCCATGGAGGATTATGTGGAGGACTTTTGTGAGCTTTACTACCAGGTAGATTTTAATGTAACATTCCTTAAGGACATTTTTCGTTTTGGTTTGGACAAAAACATTTCACAGTTAATGCCACGCAATACCCCACACTGGTCACTGGAACAATACATTGACTTTGCACTCCGTTTGGCTGGCTCTCCATTTACTGTGGGGATAGTTGATGAGGAATCCTGCTATCCTCCAGTATCCGCCACACCAAAATGTTTTCGTTCCCAGAAAAAATAATACCCAAGTAAAGTACAGATTCTCAAAAAGTGTACTTAGGTACAATACTCAAATAAATGTAGTTAGTTACTGTCCACCTCTGTTCCTGTGTTATTACTGATTTATTACTGTGTTAATCCTGTGTTATGCCTGTTATTCCTCTGTTTATTACTGTGTTATTAATGTGTTATTCCTGTGTTATTACTGTGTTAATCCTGTGTTATTTCTGTTATTACTGTGTTATTAATGTGTTATTCCTGTGTTATAACTGTGTTAACCCTGTGTTGTTAATGTGTTATTCCTGAGTTATTTCTGTTATTACTGTGTGATTTCTGTGTTATTACTGTGTTATTCCTGTATTATTACTGAATTATTCCTGTGATATTTCCTGTGCTATTTCTGTTATTACTGTGTAATTCCTGTTATTTCTGCTATTACTGAGTTATTCCTGTGTTATTACTGTGTTATTTCTGTGTTATTACTGTTATTCCTGTGTTATTACTGTGTTATTTCTGTGTTAACCCTGTGTTATTAACCCTCTGGGGTCCGAGGGTGTTTTGGGGCCTGGAAAAGTTTTGACATGCCCTGATATTTGTGTTTTTTTCAGTTGCTTACAAACATTTGAATGTATAATGTTTAATAACACTGTAATCAGCACAAACTGGGCTACAATAATATGTGAGCAGCATGTATGTACGTGATTGTGTTTTTGAGAAAACAACGTTTATGCGTGCTTAGTGAAAAACTAAAATTTTAAAGTCACTGAAATAAGGCCATAAAACACATACAGAACATTTGATCACAAGACTTTTGAGAACTGATCTTGAAGTCTAGAGTCTTTGCTTCAAGATGATGTGAAAATCATCTTACTCACTCATTCACAGAAAACAATATATTGATTTAAAATTTCTAAGACACTTTTTGTGTAGAAAAGGTATACGTGAGGAGGCGTGAATGTTCATGCATAATGCTGTGATTCACACCTGAGAAGACAAAGGCCTGCATAATGAGCTGCATAATGAGCTGTCAGGTGTGTGACTGAGAGGGAATTGCTACAAGAAAGAATGCGAGGAAAAAAGAAATGTATATATTTTTTGTTTGTAGTTCATTTAGAATACATATAACTATCACATAAAATAACTCATGGGAGTGTGTGCATCA
>NW_015552545.1:1603864-1604272 GCF_001515605.1 Sinocyclocheilus anshuiensis
GAACATAAAAAAAACTTCCTGGCGTTGTGAGACATATATGCAGTGAATGAATCTCATAATATTTCACTTGATTGTACATTTAGTGAGGAATCATGGTTTGGAAAAAATAACTAGTAAAATATGTACAAGTTATGTCATAGTAACACAACAGCAACTAATGCAAGTAGGCAAATAAAAAAAAGACTTACTATATCCTCCACTGAATATCACGCCGGCTCGTTCTTCTGAGGAAAATCCAAAGCTTATTCCTCTCAGCGTGTCTTCCTCCAGAAGCGAAGTAGCCAAGATGAATTTGAGGAAACGTCTCGCTGCTTTGTTAGCTGTGATGTGGCCGTTTACATGCGCGCGTCTCACGTGGATGATTGTAATATCAAAAGCGCGATCGGCGCGTGGGCGTGGTCACATTAG
>NW_015552545.1:1604438-1605071 GCF_001515605.1 Sinocyclocheilus anshuiensis
TTTCTATAGATATATCTCTCATGTGTGTGTGTCAAATATTCGCTGAGTTTCAGTTCATTTTAGTGATGCGTTTCAAACAGATATGCGCGGAGAATGAGACGGCTAAAAGCACACCCTGTTTATTTTCTTTATTTTGCAAAAGCACAATGTTTTGTTGATATTGTGAGTGTACACAAATAAAAGTAGACCCTTTACAGATTTAAATGCTGTATTACTCTTATATGTACGGTCAAGTATGAAGGAGCATTTTATTTTATTTTAAAAAGTTCCGCTGGCGGAACTGTCGACCCCAGGGGGTTAATGTGTTATTCCTGAGTTATTTCTGTTATTACTGTGTGATTTCTGTGTTATTACTGTGCTATTTCTGTGTTATTTCTCTTATGTCTGTGTTATTACTAAGTTATTCCTGTGTTATTACTGTTATTACTGTGTTATTTTTTTTTTTTTTTGACGTGACATGTGGCCAAGTATGGTGACCCATACTCGGAATTAGCGCTCTGCATTTACCCATCCAAAGTGCCCACACACGGCAGTGAACACACACACACCGTGAACACACACCCGGAGCAGTGGGCAGCCATTTATGCTGCGGCGCCCGGGGAGCAGTTGGGGGTTCGGTGCCTTGCTCAAGGG
>NW_015552545.1:1605234-1605471 GCF_001515605.1 Sinocyclocheilus anshuiensis
CCAGTATGAGACTCGAACCCACAACCTTTGGGTTATGAGTCCGACTCTCTAACCATTAGGCCACGACTTCCCTCAGTTATTACTGTTACAGTTATTACTGTGTTATTACTGGGTTATTCCTGTATTATTACTGAATTATTCCTGTGTTATTACTGTGTATTTCCTGTGTTATTTCTGTTATTACTGTGTTATTCCTGAGTTATTTCTGTTATTACCATGTTATTACTGTGTTATTCC
>NW_015552545.1:1606569-1607121 GCF_001515605.1 Sinocyclocheilus anshuiensis
TAATGTGTTATTCCTGTGTTATTCCTGTGTTATTACTGGGTTATTCCTGTGTTATTACTGTGTTATTCCTGTGTTATTCCTGTATTATTAATGTGTTATTCCTGTGTTATTCCTGTGTTATTCCTGTGTTATTAATGTGTTATTCCTGTTTTATTACGGCGTTATTACTGCGTTATTACTGTGTTAGTCCTGTTATATCTGTTATTACTGAGTTAGTCCTGTTATAACTGTGTTATTTATGTGTTATTACTGTGTTATTACTGAATTATTCCTGTGTATTTTCAGTGTTATTTCTGTTATTACTGAGTTATTCCTGTGTTATTAATGTGTTATTAATGTGTTATTCCTGTGTTATTACGGCGTTATTACTGTGTTATTACTGTGTAATTTCTGTGTTATTTCTGTGTTATTACTGTGTTAATCCTGTGTTATGTGTTATTCCTGAGTTATTCCTGTTATTACTGTGTTATTTCTGGGTTATTACTGTGTTATTACTGTTTTATTACTGTGTTATTACTGTGTTAATCCTGTATTATTCCTGTGTTATTAATG
>NW_015552545.1:1607604-1616125 GCF_001515605.1 Sinocyclocheilus anshuiensis
CTGTCGTGTAATCGACTATTGTTTTCAGTGTCGACTAGTAGGAGCTGTACCGTTTAGTCGACTAGTCGACTAGACCCGCACATCCCTAGTTATTACTGTGTTATTAATGTGTTATTCCTGTGTTATTACTGAGTTATTCCTGTGTTAATTCTGAGTTATTACTGCATTATTACTGGGTTATTACTGTGTTGATTACTGTGTTATTACTGTGTTGTTACTGAATTATTTCTGTGTTATTACTGTGTTATTCCTTGTTATATCTGTGTTATTACTGTGTTATTACTGTGTTATTACTGTGTTATTCCTGAGTAATTTCTGTTATTACCATGTTATTACTGTGTTATTCCTGTGTTATTTCTGTTATTACTGTGTTATTACTGTGTTATTTCTGTTATTACTGTGTTATTACTGTGTTATTACTGTTAATACTGTGTTATTCCTTTGTTATTACTGTGTTATTGATGTGTTATTAATGTGTTATTTCTGTTATTACTCTGGTTACTGAATTATTTCTGTGTTATTACTGTGTTATTCCTTGTTATATCTTTGTTATTACTGTGTTATTAACGTGTTATTCCTGTGTTATTTGTTATTCCGGTGTTATTACTGTTATTAATGTGTTACTCCTGTGTCATTACTGTATTATTCCTGAGTAATTCCTGTTATTACCATGTTATTCCTGTGCTATTTCTGTGTTATCACTGTGTTATTCCTGTGTTATTTTGGTGTTATTACTGTGTTATTAATGTGTTAATTCTGTTATTCCTGTGTTATTACTGTGTTATTCCTGTGTTATTACTGAATTATTCCTTTGTTATTGCTGTGTTATTCCTGTCTTATTAATGTGTTATTCCTGTGTTATTACTGAATTATTCCTGTGTAATTACTAAATTATTCCTGTGTTATTAATGTGTTATTCCTGTGTTATTTCTGTTATTCCTGTGTTATTACTGTGTTATTCCTGTGTTATAACTGTGTTATTAATGTGTTATTCCTGTTTTATTACGGCATTATTACTGTGTTATTTCTGTTATTGCTGAATTGTTCCTGTCTTATTACTGTGTTATTCCTGTTATTACTGTGTTATTCCTGTTATATCCGTTATTACTGTGTTATCACTGCGTCAATCCTGTGTTATTACTTTGTTATTCCTGTGTTATTACTGAATTATTCCTGTGTTACTGCTGTGTTATTCCTGTGTTATTACTGAATTATTCCTGTGTAATTACTAAATTATTCCTGTGTTATTAATGTGTTATTCCTGTGTTATTACTGTTATTCCTGTGTTATTACTGTTATTCCAGAGTTATTACTGAGTTATTCCTGTGTTATAACTGTGTTATTAATGTGTTATTCCTGTTTTATTACAGCGTTATTACTGTGTTATCACTGCGTCAATCCTGTGTTATTACTGTGTTATTCCTGTGTTATTACTGAATTAGTCCTGTGTTATTGCTGTGTTATTCCTGTGTTATTAATGTGTTATTCCTGTGTTATTCCTGTGTTATTACTGAGTTATTCCTGTGTTATTACTGTGTATTTCCTGTGTTATTTCTGTTATTACTGTGTTAATTTTAGAGAAGAAAAAAATCACCCACTGACTTTCAAAGCTGCTACATAGTAACGACTTTCTACTTCGAGGACCTTGATAGAAATGTAGTGGAGTGAAAAGTATTTTGTTTTTTTTGTGTTATTACTGTGTTAATCCTGTGTTATGCCTATGTTATTCCTGTGTTTATTACTGTGTTATTCCTGTGTTATTGCTGTGTTATTCCTGTGTTATTAATGTGTTATTCCTGTGTTATTACTGAATTATTCCTGTGTAATTACTGAATTATTCCTGTGTTACAATGTGTTATTCCTGTTTTATTACTGCGTTATTCCTGTTATTCCTGTTATTACTGTGTTATTCCTGTTATTTCTGTTATTACTGAGTTATTCCTGAGTTATCACTGTTTTAATCCTGTACTATTACTGTGGTATTAATGCGTTATTACTGAATTATTACCTTATTATTACTGTGTTATTTCTGTGTTATTACTGAGTTATTCCTGTGTTATTACTGTGTTAGTCCTGAGTTATTTCTGTTATTACTGTGTCATTCCTGTGTTATTTCTGCAACTTAGAATACATTACACCTACTAGCTTGTAGCATCTTTGGAATAAAGAGCTTTTAGAATGTTTAAAACCTATGGGGGAAAAAATTAACACCCCTACCCACCCCCACAATAGCAGGATGGTAGTGATCTCACACAGCTCTGACAGTGTGTGTGCACACATACTTAGTTACTGTCCACCTCTGTATATATATATTTTTTTTTTTCAGGAGTGTTATGCACCTTTAGTAAACATATTTGACAATGTAAATTAAAGTATTTTAGCACTGTTTAAATGTGTGATATGTATTGGGCAAGTGGTAAAGATTTTTTTTTTTGTACAATGAAAAAAAAATACTTTGGAACTCTTTATTTTACAAATAATTACAAAACACACTGTATTAAACATGGCACTTTGAAGTAAACACTGAAATAGTATTTTCTTGTGAATCATACTCCAGAAATGTGTTTTATTTACAACTTTGAAATGTCTTTATTACAGTGTAGTATGCAAGGAAACCTAAGTTCAAATCTGAACTGTTTGTTGGTTTATTTATTTATTACACTTTTACATATTACATAGGTACTTGATACAAACAAACAAATAAATAAATAAATAAATATGGATTTGAAAAAAAAAGATTTGTTTTTAATTTTCTTAGACTAACCCTAAAGTTTCTGCTAAGATTGATAATAATAATAATAATAATAATAATAATTTATAATGTAGAAAACAATTGGTAGTAATATAACAGTATATATCAGTATTAATTTTTATAACTAATAGTGAGTAGTGAACACACACACACACGCACTAATTTACTTCAAGCTGTCCTTATTACTTTTATTTGTTTAGCACTTTCCAAAATACACATAATTCCAAAACAGCTTTACTGAAAAGAATGCCTTACAAATCCTTCCAGTAAGCAATCCAAGAGTGATTATGGAAAAGAAAAAGCTGTTAGAAGAGGAGTAGAAAACTTTGCAAGAAACCAGACTCTACACCTATAACACTTCTTCTCACTGCACAATTATATCGGCTTTTTGTAGTGTTATGACAAAGCATCTGTCCATGTGATTGACACAGTGACCAGAGAGCACGCTGTAACAGAAGGCATTAATCACCTGAGAGCTTTTTGATCTGGGCTAGAGGCTAAGCCCTGGCCGCAGCAGCAGGTTTATGTCACTGTAACAAGACAGGTTAGTGATCAATGTCTATGGCTCGCTGGTATAGACGCCTGGCAGTGGCTGCCCTCACTCTTTGTTCTGCCCTTGAAAAACAATGCAAATCAAACAGAGTGAAATGTTGTATGGGACACTATGGTTACCATTTGAATAAAGCACAAAAAGAGATGCGTAACTGCTAAACTGACAGACTTTCTAAATGTATTTTTCCTGAAAGGCATTGATGGAACTGTTTACAGTCTGCCTGCCAATCAACCGCTCTCTCTTTTCAGTTCACAAGAAAATAAATAGCGCACAGAACTTTCATGTTTAAACCTTGGATATGCATATTCTCCTGACATGCAAAGTTCTGATTGCTAAAACAGTCCATATCTGTTAGCTGTTAGAAAATAAATGTTTTCCCTGAAAGCAAAGCAACTTTGACTATCATTGTGAACCAATGGAGGCTCTAATTACGAGTAAATCTCTGCATACACTCTTGACCTTTGGTAAATGGTTAAAGCTTCTTTGCTGTTGAAAAGAGCAGCCATTTTCTCCAGCTCAATCATTTAGGAAACAAATACCCACCTCTCTGATAGACCACCACTAATCTGAGCAAAGAGCTCTCACTCAATCTAATCTCTCTTCATATGGAGCAATACTGTGCTTAGATTTCACGTGAAATAGGGAAAAACTGATTAGAGAGCATCTAATGGTGGCCATTATCTGGCACACACCTTGAACTCCCAAACCCTTTCACATCTTGCACATAATTAGAACTCAAAAAAATAACAGATAATACCAAATAAGGAAGGTTTTAATACCGTATTTGGTAATTGGCCTTATAAATTATGGATAGTCTCGCTCTCATTTACAGCCTTAGAGGGACAGTTAATATACCAAAGCAGAACAGATGACAATTGGTACAATCCGTTATAATGGCCTGCAATTAATATAGGCTATCAACATTTCATGTAGTTAAATCATTAAGTGCTAATACATCATTAAAGATTAATTATTTTAAATAAAAAGCACATTAAGAACTTCTGCTAAAAAATAGTCAATCGCAATGTAGAAAGCTATCAGTAACAATATACTATTATTATTATTATTATTATTATTATTATTTGTTTTATACTCAATTATATTTAAAAAGTATATTATAAAATAATTGTATTCAAAATAATTAACTGAATTTTGCTTTCATTTGCTTGCTTTTTTATATGAAACTTTTGCTTGACAATTTGCATACTTTATATATAATTGGATATTTTAATATACTTTTCAAACAGATTCTAAGCTAAACTCCACGTCCTGCATGTTGTACAGTCCGGTCACAGGCAGATGAGGCTGTTTAATCTAATGGAGGAAGGGAAGATTGGCAGATGTGGTGATTTTGTCTGATGGTAAATCAATTTTTTTTTTTTTTTAAGTATTGGCGTAGAAGAAACATCTTCTCAGCACTGATTAGTACAGCGTTTTTGCTGGATACTAGCTTGTTTTGTTGTCTTCAAAGCAGAATTTTACATTTTATTTATTTATTTTTTTAAAGGGAAAATTTGTCTTTTGACCCATGCAAAGTTTAGGTGCAGAGTAATTTGATTGCTATCATTTTTAAGGAAATTCTTCAAAAGCTGTAATGCATTTTAAAGCTGTTTGGCAGATCCACATGCCAGAATGCCCATTTAATCCATATAAAGACACTAAATTGTCTTGTCTGTTTTGGTGGATGAGCATCAGTATCACCTTAGGCTACATTGAATGAGATTGTACTGTGAGCGGAAACAATAAACCATTCACTGACCCTGCCATGTTAACATTCATAAACTGTCATGATATCTCACCTAAGGATGTTGTCGTTGTCTCAACACATTTATGATATGATTTTATGAAGTCTTATCCTTAATTAAAGTTCAGTTCAGAATTAGCTTGTTCTAAGTTTTTATCTGGATATAAGTGTGCAATGCCCAAGATGCAATTCAACAAAGATTGGCTTGATTAGCTATGCAGGGATGATTACCCACAATCCTTTAGCATATAAATACTGAAGTCCAGCAGCTATGTATATCTTAACACAAGTTCAAGCTCTTAATAAAGGCTACTAAGTCAGCTCTGGTGGGTGTTTTTCACACTTTTGAACATGAACATTTTATTCTGCTATTTCGTTTTTATGTGAAGTGCTACAGAAAGGACATAATAAAAATATGAACTGAAAGTTAATGAAACATACATATGCATTCTCCCAGTGAAATGTCTGTATACGATTCTTAAAATTCCTCCAAATCGGCTAGCGGCAAATTCACTTGACAGCATTTCACTTTAACAGAAGTGAGGGTGTTGTAGGTGAGGGCTTTTCTGCATGTATTTGTATTTATGTGCCAAAGGAGCATACTGCCATGTGGATTTTTTAAGAACTAACTGTGCTTATTATCAAATATGTTACTGCCTCAGGCTGAAGGAAATTACTGAGCATATATTAAACTTCTTTACAGTGTAGGATCATGAACCAGATCAATTTTAGTTATGCTTAATCAATCGATTTAATAAATATGATAGTTTAGATGATCAATAATCCAGCAGGAATCCAGATGGGAAACTTTAATTTGATACTATTACTTCACAATGAATGCACAGTAGTATTTAGGAGCAGTACAAGTGCCTTTGTTCTAATATATATGTTTATCTGAATATGCATAACTATATTTATTTATGTCATGTTAATATCAGTGATTTCAAACAAAATATATATTTTTTTAAATTAGACATTTCTTCCCAAGGTTAAGAGATTCCATGCAAATTTGTGACTGATGTCTCTTGTTGCCTCCAAATGTAAATGTTCGCTCTGAGATGTGTGAAGAGGCATGACTGTAAGGAATGACAATTTATGTCCTCTCTCTCTCAATAAGCCACATGCTTTTTCTCTAGGGCACAAAACAATTTAGTGAGTCACAAACAGAGAAAAGAACATGTGACATCCTACACTCACAGGAAGTCCAATATGTGCCTTATATGCATTAGATAAGTCACACAAATAAAAATGAATCATCTGAGCACTAGACACTCAGCTCCAAAGATGAAATTTATATCCAATACATTTTTATTTCTGCTTCAGCTGCCAATGATAATAGGATGTTCTTTTTTAAACAATTTTAAAACATTTTTTTTTTTCAAAGTAACAATGACTGTCAGTGAGGTCCAGTGTTATTATCCAGGTTTGTAAAGATGTGAGGGTGAAAAAAATGATAACAGAATTTTTATTTTAGGGTGAACTACCCCCTTAAAGGAATATTTTACCCAAAAATGAAAATCTGCTGAAAATTAGTGATAGGAAGTTCGGAACATTTTATTGACTCAGATATTTGAATCTCATTCATCAAAATGAACAAATCTTTTCACCAGAATATAATTAAAATGTTAATAGCCAAATTCTCCAACACATCTACTTACGCAACATTGATCACATTTCGAATAAAAATATAAAAAACTAGAATGCAACCAAGGCCAAAGAGAAATAGAAATGAGAAATAGAAACGATTATTTCTTTGCTTCAGGCTGTGTCAGCGGTGGCCAATGTCGGTCCTGGAGAACCACAGTCCTGCAGAGTTTCGCTCCAACTATGATTAAAAGTCACCTGCCTGTTGCTTTATAGTAGACCCTAGACCTTGATTAGCTTGTTCAGGTGTGTTTGATGAGCTGAATTTTGCAGGACTGTAGCTCTCCAGGACCGTCGTGTACAAGAAACAGAATTGATTAGATCACCTCTCGAGTCTTTGGGATTGAGTCGTTCATTCAGCTAAAGCTATGCAGTCTGTACCGGAAATAGACAGTGTTGGGAGTAACGCATTACAAAAGTAATAATATTACGGTAGTATATTACTTTTTGCTGTAACGCAGTAATATAACGCATTACTAATACAATTTGGGTAATATTATTACTCGTTACAATCTCAGTAATGCAAGTTATAACATATTTTAAATCAAAATTAATTGGTGAATTTACCAACACCGCAAAACAGCATAGGAGAAAAAATTCCGCGGGTAAAATAGTTTGTCTGTTTCCTGTTGCTGGAATTAGATGGTTGAGATGACTGCAGAGACGGATTCTACATTTGTGAGATGGACACACTCCTGTTATTTTCAGTTAATCGGAGAAAAGGATAAGAATGCATAGTCAGGTGCAATATATGCGACACCAAACTCTCAACATGGAGAAATAGCACGAGTAAAACCTGGAAACACCTGGACTGGTGCCACTAACAGTAAGCTATCGGAGAGAGCTGTGGGGTCGGAGAAGAGAAAAAATATGGCGGACGAGCGCAGCGCAGACAAGCAAAATTAAGTTTAACTAAAAATAACAACATTTGTTTTTATTAAATCATAGTATTATAATAAATATGCGAAATATTTGACTTAGCCTAACAGATTAACAAAACGAAAGGAAAAGACTGAGAGATATGCTGAGTTTGTTTCATAGGCTATTTTTGTGGCACGGCACTCTACGAAAGTCCACGGAAAGGAAACCGAGATGACAGAAATAAAAGTAAACACATTGCAGTTTCGAATGATCTGTATGACCAAAAATGACTTTTTTTGTTGTTTGTTTCCACTGTTCGATCGCACCGGTGCCTCACGCACACACATCTACAGCATTGCAAACATTGCAGCCTGTTCATTTTCAGAATAAAATACAGTCAACCAAACATATAGATACACTGGTTAATAGTGCGTACTGCGTAGTACAATCCATGCTATTCAGCATGAGCTCGGGCGAAACACACATTTGCTCATGTTACGAGGATGTTTTTTTAAGCGCGTTAAGTAAGCCTGGTTTACATGATAAATAATAGTTTAGCATTCAAATACATCACAAATATGGACACATTTAATTTGATTAATTCCAAATGAGAGAGGTGGGCTGCGCGAGAACGCCGTTTGCTTTCAGTTTCGCATTGAATTAGCCTAATTCGTTTTGTCCTGTTTAGCAACTTATACATTTTCATTCTTGTTTTCTTCTGAAACCATTCAAAATAGCCTATAGGCTAGGTATTGTCTTTATTGTTTGTACATGATAATATTTCGCTTTATTTACCAGTGCTACTTATGAATGTAATAATGCGATTTGTGCTTATATTTTTTTAACCTTAAACTACAACGTAACATTAATGTAGACCTACATACCGGTATCTAAATACAATTTTATAATTGTATGCTATATAGACCTACCACATTACCCTCCACTGGATGTAGAATGAGCAGCAATA
>NW_015552545.1:1616197-1625614 GCF_001515605.1 Sinocyclocheilus anshuiensis
AGTGTAACACTTCAGAGACAGTAATATTGTAATGTAACTAATTACTTTCAAAAGACAGTAACTAGTAATAAGTAATATTTTACATATTGGAAGTAACTTGCCCAACACTGGAAATAGAATATATTAGTTCACCTTTCGAGTCTCCGGGTTTGAGTTCTTTTATCACGTGCCCACTTCCTGGCTCAGTAACAAACACAAACATTACATATTATTAACTGTTGTTATTATATTTAGGCATCATTGCTTTATCAAAGTGATTTTCCCCCATAACACGGATAAAGCATTAACAGCATTAACCTTATCACATTTAATCTTATGGAAAATAATCATAATGACAGAAATTCACAAATGTACAAATTGTACAAATTAAAAAAGCTACAATTTGAGACCTGGGGCCGTATGTCCACTCCACCGAGACGATAGATCCCAAGAACGAAACCGGCTGGGCATGAAAAGTACACTTCTCTGCCTTCACGAACAATTGATTCTCCAACAACCGCTGAAGCACTCGCCTGACGTGCTGGATGTGCACCTGGAATGAATGAGAAAAAATTAAAATATCATCCAGGTACACAAATACAAAGTTGTCAATCATATCTCTCAGCACGTCATTGACGAGAGCTTGGAAGACGGCCGGAGCATTGGACAGCCTGAAAGGTAAAACCAAATATTCAAAATGTCCAGTGGGTGTATTAAAGGCCGTCTTCCACTCATCCCCCTCCCTAATCCGAACCAGATGATAAGCATTGCATAGGTCCAATTTCGTCAAAAACCTTGCGTCCCACAGGACCTCGAAGGCTGTGGACATAAGAGGAAGGGGGTACCTGTTCTTAACAGTTATGTCATTCAGCCCACGATAGTTAATGCAAGGGCGCAAAGAGCCATCCTTCTTCTTCACAAAAAAGAACCCCACTCCCGCCGGAGAGGAAGAGGGACGGATCAAACCTGCTGCTAGAGAATCCGATAAATATTTCTCCATGGCCACCCGCTCGGGTGCAGACAAGGAGAAAAGGCGCCCGCGAGGAGGAGAAGTGCCGGAAAGAAGATCGATTGTACAATCATACGGTCGATGGGGAGGAAGAGAGGCAGCTCGGGACCGACTGAAGACCGCACGCAGATCATGGTACATGTCAGGAACCAGGGAGAGGTCCACCTCCTCCTCCTGCAACACAGAAGAAAAAAACAGAAGATGGAGCAGACACAAGACAAGAAGCATGACAACGAGAACTCCAAGAGAGAATTATGTTATCTGCCCAGTTAATATGCGGGTTATGGAGGGAAAGCCAAGGGTGACCCAACACAAAAGGAACAGAAGAGGAATTAAATAAATAAAATTCTAGTTCCTCCCGGTGGTTACCTGAGCTGGATGTAGAATGAGCAGCAATAGACAACATTTTGGCATTTTATAATACTTCTGTGGATATTTTGGTGAAAGTAACTCAAAAGTAATTCAAAATTAGTGTAACACATTACAATTCAGAGACAGTAATATTGTAATGTAACTAATTACTTTCAAAAGACAGTAACTAGTAATATTTAATGTATTACATATTGGAAGTAACTTGCCCAACACTGGAAATAGAATATATTAGTTCACCTTTCGAGTCTCCGGGTTTGAGTTCTTTTATCACGTGCCCACTTCCTGGCTCAGTAACAAACACAAACATTACATATTATTAACTGTTGTTATTATATTTAGGCATCATTGCTTTATCAAAGTGATTTTCCCCCATAACACGGATAAAGCATTAACCAACTCTTTATTATCACATTTAATCTTATGGAAAATAATCATAATGACAGAAATTCACAAATGTACAAATTGTAAGAAATAAAAAAGCTACAATTTGAGACCTGGGGCCGTATGTCCACTCCACCGAGACGATAGATCCCAAGAACGAAACCGGCTGGGCATGAAAAGTACACTTCTCTGCCTTCACGAACAATTGATTCTCCAACAACCGCTGAAGCACTCGCCTGACGTGCTGGATGTGCACCTGGAATGAATGAGAAAAAATTAAAATATCATCCAGGTACACGAATACAAAGTTGTTAATCATATATCTAAGCACGTCATTGACGAGCGTTTGGAAGACAGACGGGGCGTTGGACAGCCCGAAAGGTAAAACCAAATATTCAAAATGCCCAGTGGGTGTGTTAAAGGCCGTCTTCCACTCATCCCCCTCCCTAATCCGAACCAGATGATAAGCATTGCATAGGTCCAATTTCGTCAAAAACCTTGCGTCCCACAGGACCTCGAAGGCTGTGGACATAAGAGGAAGGGGGTACCTGTTCTTAACAGTTATGTCATTCAGCCCACGATAGTTAATGCAAGGGCGCAAAGAGCCATCCTTCTTCTTCACAAAAAAGAACCCCACTCCCGCCGGAGAGGAAGAGGGACGGATCAAACCTGCTGCTAGAGAATCCGATAAATATTTCTCCATGGCCACATGCTCGGGTGCAGACAAGGAGAAAAGACGTCCGCGAGGGGGAGAAGTGCCGGGAAGATGATAAATTGCACAATCATATGGTCGATGCGGAGGAAGAGAGGCAGCATAGTACAGAATGAAGACCGCACGCAGATCGTGGTATATATCAGGGACCAGAGAGAGGTCCACCTCCTCCTCCTGCAACACAGAAGAAAAAAACAGAAGATGGAGCAGACACAAGACAAGAAGCATGACAACGAGAACTCCAAGAGAGAATTATGTTATCTGCCCAGTTAATATGCGGGTTATGGAGGGAAAGCCAAGGGTGACCCAACACAAAAGGAACAGAAGAGGAATTAAATAAAATAAAATTCTAGTTCCTCCCGATGGTTACCTGAGGTAATCAAACTCACCGGACCAGTGATCTGAGTAAATGCCATGAGCTGCTGTCCATTAAGTAAGTATCATGAAGTGAACGGTGAGGAGAGGAGAGAGAATAAATGGGAAGACCATAGTGATGAGCCCACTCGGCATCAACAAAATTCCTCTCTGCTCCCGAATCAATGAGCACAGAGCATTTAATGACTGAGCTATTCAGTAACACTGAAGCAGGAATGAGAGTACGAGAGCCCTCTGATGGAGAAATTGAAGTACCGCCCGCCAGAACTCTCCTGTCTACTGGTGGCATTGTGACCATGACCCCCAGAATATAGACAAAGACCCTTTAAAAGTCGACGCTGCTTCTCTCCGGTAGTTAGACGCATTCTCCCCACCTGCATAGGTTTAGGGTCAGACGATTCAGGATCTCGGCAAGCAGAGGGGGAAACAGATTATTCAGCCCGCGACCAGCTGGTACATCCCTGAACTTTGCGACTCAATTCCATATGGGAATCCAAACGAATGGAGAGATCAGTAATGTCATCAAGCAATTCCGGTGGGTCACAAGCATAGATCTCATCCTTAACATCCGCCACCAATCCATCCAAAAAACGTGCCGCCAGTGCCACTGGCTTCCACTCACTAGTTGCTGCAAGAGTCTTAAATTCAATGGCATAATCAGAAACTGATCTCTTGCCTTGACGCAGCGCAGCCAATTGCCGGGAGGCCTCCTTGCCAAACACAGATCTGTCAAATACTTTTATCATCTCGGCTTTAACTAATTTGAAATCCCCACAGCACAAAGAGCGCGCGTCCCAGATGGCAGTACCCCAGTCGCGGGCGCGTCCAGCCAGAAGAGAAATGACATAAGCCACTCTTGATCTATCTGATATGTAAGTCTGGAGTTGAGGTGAAAAAAACTACTTCACACTGAATAAGAAATGAACGACATTTAGTTGGTTCACCAGCATAAATAGGTGGATTATTAATACATAGCTCATGACCAGTGGCCTGTTGAGGTGCTGGAGGCGTAGAATTTAGATCGACGGGCTGGAGATAGTGTACCTTGTCCGAGAGCTCAGTAACCCGTGCAACCAGGGCATCCACGGTATGGCGAGAATGAGAAAGTTCCTCGGCCTGATGATTCAGCATCGCTCCCTGATGTTCTACAGCAGCTCAGAGCTGAGCTTCTTCTGCTGGGTCCATAATGGCCAGTGTGTTATATCAGGTTTCAAAATTCCAGATCCAAAATCCAGGAGCTCAATGAAACAGGTCAGAGTCCAAGCAGGTCAAATACCAGGCGAGCGGTAGTCCGAGACAGGCGAAGGTCATTAAAGATGATAGCCCAGGCAAACTTAGAAGGATCCACAAATATAAATAGTAATCCAGAGCAAGAGTCCAAAAATCCAGATGAACAGACCGCTGGTCAGGGAGCATAGGCAGTCCAGACATCAAATGGAATAACTGGGCAGAAAAAGAAAAACACAACAAGACCAATAACTGATGAACCAAAACAAGAAACGCGTGTAAAGCGTAAAAGACAAAACACACCGACAAAGATAAAGAGAAAACATGAGATTTAAATAAGGAGAGAATAGATAAGAAAATAACAGACAGATGTGAACGCATGAACAACCGCGCTGATTGCAAAATGCAATCAGCTGAGTGTGGCTGGCACGCGCGAATGAAAACAAAACAAACAGCTGCCAACACGTGCACAACCACGCCGATCACGAAACACGATCAGCTGATCGTGGCCAGCACATGCAAACACAAACAAAAACAAAGGCTCAGGCAGGAGAAAGAGACAGATCAAACCTGAACCCTGACAGCATGTATAAAACTTCTCAGAAATGCTCTTAAGAATAGTCTTAACCTTTGACTTACGTGTAAAAAAACAAGTAGGACTTGTCTAAGAGTAGGAGACTTTTATAAAGAAGCTAAAAGCAACTTTCAGTAAAGTCTAAGACTGATTCTAAAGAGTTGACCGAGGTGACACTTAAGTGTTCTGAATTAAGGACTACAATGATGTCAGCCCAAAATGGCCACCCTCGACCTCTGAAACAGCCAATAGTGAACCTGCTCATGTGAAGTCACAGCAGCACAACACTAATCATTTAATGTAGCTACAATAAAATCATTTAAGACACTGAAATATTTTAATATTAAAATTTATTTAAAAACAAAATTATCACAAATTGTTACTGATGCTTTGAAATTGTTTTCTATTGGTATGTCTGCTCGTTTACAGTTGGAGCACTGATGTGAACATGAGTTTCATCAACAGCTCCAACAACTCCAGAAAAGCCCACAATCCTCATAAAAGTGACTTGTTTTTGCAGCATGGCTTGACGGTCAGTTGGAAAGTCAATGAACTGACATATAGTAGTGGCCAAAAGTGATGCCGGCCTAGGAAATTTGACATCTTCACTCTAATTAAAAAAAAAAAATGTGTTAAAGATTTTGTAAGCATATTGCATAGTTGCTTTGAGTCAATTGTTTTATTTGTGATAAAACTCCAAAGAAACATGCCAACATGCCATTGCGGTCATAATTTTTTGGCCATGCTGTCATACAAAGAAATTATGAACAAATGCAAAAACAAGAAAGGACCAATGAAATATTTATAACTGATTATGTTGTAGTTAATGTCAGTGTTAGCAATTTAGTGATTTTGTCACTAGATTTAGTTAATTGCTTGTCCCTTTTGAGACTTTTTTCAAAAGCAGAGCAAAAAAATAAATTTCTTGGACAAACCTTATCGATTCTAAGATTCTTCCACTGATTTATATGTATATTTATATAGATCAGTGAACTCGCCATTATGACGTAATCTAGTAACATTGGCGACTGTTTTAGATACTTTCAATGGAAATCAGTTGGCAACATGTTCAGTGTTTTTACCCTCGTATTTTGATGGTTTAAGTCAAATGTAGAGTCATTCAAAAAAAAAAAAACCCTTCACACATCACTTTTGGCCACTGTTGTGTTTGGTGGGATTAGTGCCACAACATTTACGACCCTCATCACCGGTGCATTACTGAATTTTTCCAATTTTCCAGGCTGTTACAGTTTTTACAGTTAGAGCATTGATTTGTAGAGTGCAAGAAGTTGTTAACTTTTTTACTTCGTCAAGATAGCCAATTATTTTTTGTAACTGACCATCAAGTTTGTATCGTTTTATCAACTCCATATCATCATATAACTCCAATACGTCATATCTTCATTGGAAAGTGTGTGTCTCCTCCTATTTGCTGCCATCTTGTTACTCCTAACTAGGTTAGGAGACCTCTCCAGCTCTCTTAAATAATTTAGGATCTGAGACCTAGTCTTATGAGTTTGCTTCCTTCTTTTCTGAAAAGATCAATAATATCAGGAAGGCGATTAACACATCCCCAAGTTATGCAGAGGTTAGACAGATTCGACCACAATATCAAAAAGAAGATACTATGCCTGCTTTTGAAGAAATTGATAGCAAAATTTTGGAAGAAATAGTACAGCACCTTAAATCTCTATTCTTAACTGTTTTAAATTTATTTTAAACCTCTTAAATCAATTTTTTTATCATTTTCAAAGTTTTTAAATTCCTTGTTTTATTGTTGTGATTATTTTTTTCTTTTCTTTTATGTAAAGCACTTTGAATTACCATTGTGTATGAAATGTGCTACATAAATAAACTTGCCTTGCCTTATTCTTAAGTCTAGGAATAAGAGTAAAATTACACAATTCTTAGAATTTTTACATGCTTAAGACTAAAATTTTACTCTGAGCGGCTTTATACATATGGCCCCAGAAACGCATCATGTGTAACAGAGTCACCAGCAACGCCAGATCCTTCAGCTCCACCCACTCATTCACAGTGCCCAGAATTCTGATGCACTTTACCTGTCTGCACTCAGTGTTCAGTGTTGTTCACTAGCGTGCTTCAACTTACCTGGCTACCTACCTGTTCTACCTGTTCGTTGAATCAGCTCCACTATCTCACCTGTGATCATCACTTGCTCCTCTCTTGAAGCCTTAATAAAGCTCTGTGAACGTCATTTACCTGTGTCATTCTTCTGTTTACTGACATCACGAACTGTAAGAGTTAAAAAACTGACTATGCATGAGTTTGTAAGGAAGGTTCGGAATTTATGTATCCTGATACTACTGCTGTCTCAGGAGTCAGGACTCAGGAGGTGAACTAATTAATTATCTTTCTGGTACAGACTGCATATAGATGAGTTTGTTTCTTCATTGTAACAGATTTATAATAATAATAACGCTTCCTCCAGTGAAAAGGTCCATTCCCTCCACATCAAAATCCACCAACATATTTGTTTAGAACTGTTTTGGACTGTCTTCACTTGTAAAGGGTGCTTGATCTGTACATATTTCTCTCCTGATTCAGACGAGATTACATTTTACTGGAGAAAGCTACGCTATACTATAGATAGAGGACTTGTATTTTAACCAGAAGCAATGGTTTGAATTTAAAAACATCTTGAAGCATTTGTTTATTACAAACACACAGCTATTCACTTCACAAGACATTAAATTATTGACTGGAGTTGTGTGCATTACTTGTGGATTGTTGTGATGTTTTTATCAGCTGTTTGGACTCTCATTCTGATGGTACCCATTCACTGAGGATCCATTTGTGAGCAAGTGATGTAATCATCTCCAGGTTACGCATGTAACCCTAGTTCCTCGAGGGAATGAGACGCTGCATCGAAACGCTATGGGAACGCCTTCAGCGTGACCACGCTCTGAATCACGTGTGTAATCAGTCCAAAGGATGGGCGAGATGTCACGGGCGGGGTGACGTAGTGACCAGGACGCTTAAAAGCACGTCCGGTGGAACCGGCGTCAGCTTCAAGGAATGAAGCAAGTGCTCGCAGGGAAGCCGGAAGTATGGCACTGAGACGCAGCATCTTGTTCCCTCTGGGAACTAGGGTTACATACGTAACCTGGAGACGTTCCCCTTCAGGAACTCGAGCTGCGTCGAAACGCTATGGGGACGAGAATGCCCTCGCCGCCAGACTGCCTAGTATGGAAGAGCACAGATAAAGCGAGAGAAAGGAGCCAGGAGTGGCACAGAATGCAGGTAGGCACCTGGCAAAGTAGGCGGGGACATCCCGCCCAAAGGCCAACTTCAGAAGGAGTGAGCCTTGACCCCCAAAGGAGAGGGGAGATCAGAGGACTCGAGGCGATGAAATAGCATCCTGATCCACTGGCCACCTAGAGGGGCATGGTAGGCCGCAATGGCTGCCACGTAGACCTTCAAGGTGGAGTGGGTCAGCCCTGCGGAGAATCAGGCCTGCAGGAACTCCAGCACTGTACCAACTGGGCAGTTAACTGGGTTGAGCTGGCGGTCTCCACACCAAGAAATGGAAAGTTTTCACTTCAAGGCGTACAGTTTCCTCATAGAGGGAGCTCTAGATTGGAGGATGGTCTCAACAACCTCGGTTGAGAGGCCCCTCAGAGGCCACACCGATGGCTTCTTCCATGGAGAGCTGTCGAAAAGGGAAATCAGGTCTGAGAACCATACTCGGCCTGGCCAGAACGGGGCTACTAGCAGCAGACGGACCCCGTCCCGGCGCACTCTCTCCAGAACTCCCGGGAGCAGAGCGATCGGGGGAAAGGCGTACAGACGAAGCCTCGGCCAGTCTGTACTATAGCGTCCAGTCAGAGAGAACCAGAGGGGACAGTGCGATATTTCCTGAGTCGCAAACAGGTCCACCTGAGCCTGGCCAAAAACTTTTCATATCTGCTTCACCACCACGGGGTGAAGCCTCCATTCCCCGGGCCTCGGCCCCTGCCTTGACAGGATGTCTGCGCCCATATTGAGATGCCAAGGGATGTGAACTGCTCTCAGCGAGAGGAGTTTGCCCTGGGACCACACAAGGATCTGGTGTGCCAGCCTGTACAGGGAGTGTGAACGCAGACCTCCCTGGTGGTTGATATAAGAGATCACCGCTGTGTTGTCGGTGCGCACCAACACATGGCAATCTCTTAGGTCTGGGAGAAATTGTTTCAATGATAGTGTGACGAGAGGGGCGGGGCCGAGAGCCGTGGGAACGGAGCGAGGCCGGTGGAGTAATTGCTAATGTCTCGAGTCTCACCGAGGGGATGTCGCGCTATTTTGTGTTTGTTTATTTTATTCAAGTTTGTTTAAATGTCCGCCAGTTCCCGCCTCCTTCTTCCCGACCTACAAACGTTTGCTACATTGGTGCCGAAACCCGGGAGGAAGGAGGGACACGCTGCCAGAGATCCCTCGCCGCTGTGGTGAATCCGCGGTGCCATCGAGCATGGCGGAGCAGTCTGCCGCCATGGATGCTCGAGGCAGTGGACTGGAGTGAGTTGCCGGGGGGGCGGACGAACTCGCTGCCGGCCGCCTGGGATGTGGAGGGACGGCTGCCATCCGTGAGGGAGCGGAGGAGTCACCGCCGTTCGCCTGAGGCTGGAGCCTGGTGGGAGGGCCGAGCGGCAGTGTGTCTGGGAACCGGACCCAGAATTTTATTTATTTTTTTCCTCTCTCCCTTCTCTCGTCTGTCTCTCCTAATCCTTCCGTCTCCTTTTCTCTCGCCTCGTCTGTCTGTCCTTACCCCCAGGTACGCCGCGGCCGCCG
>NW_015552545.1:1626121-1627417 GCF_001515605.1 Sinocyclocheilus anshuiensis
AGGGGCGGGGCCGAGAGCCGTGGGAACGGAGCGAGGCCGGTGGAGTAATTGCTAATGTGCGACACCTGCGCCACTCACCGGTCTCGAGTCTCATGGAGGAGCTCCGGAAGGATAAAAGTAGGAGTGACAACAGTGAAAGACGAGAGAGGACCAGGCCTGGAGTTTATTTTGTGTTTTGGTTTTGTTTGTGCGCGACAGTCGTCCGCGAGGGGCTGTCGCTCTATTTTGTGTTTGCTTATTTTATTAAAGTTTGTTTAAATGTCCGCCGGTTCCCGCCTCCTTCTTCCCGACCTACAAACGTTTGCTACAGATAGAAACACGGCCAGCATCTTCAGGCAGTTGATGTGCCACGTGAGATGGTGACCGGTCCACAGACCGCGGGCTGAGTGGCCACTCATGACCGCTCCCCAACCGATGAGGGAAACGTCCGTCGCTAGCGTTACGCGGCGACAAGGAGCTTCCAGCACCGGGCCCTGAGACAAGAACCAAGGTTTCCTCCACATGTCTAAGCATGCATCTAAAGCATACAGAGCGGGTTTCCCCTTGGGGAGAACCCCTTGGTCTTGAGCCACCACTGTAGGGGTCTCAGGTACAGCAGGCCAAGAGTTATCACGTTGGACGTGCATCTAAAGCATACAGAGCGGGTTTCCCCTTGGGGAGAACCCCTTGGTCTTGAGCCACCACTGTAGGGGTCTCGTACAGCAGGCCAAATGGTATCACGTTGGACGCAGCTGCCATCAAACCCAGCAGTTTCTGGAACTGCTTCACAGTGAGTGACCGGCCTTCTCTCACTCTCGCGACTGCAGCGAGGATCGACTCGATCTGAGCAGGAGACAGACGTGCCTGCATCGTGGTCGAATCCCACACCACGCCCAGAGACGTGGTCCTCTGTAATGGAGAAAGCACACTTTTCTTGGCGTTATGTCTTAAGCCCAGCTCTTTCATGTGACCGAGAACCGCCATCTGCTCAGATTGAGCTAATATTAACCAATCATCGATATGGTTGAGTATGCAGATGCCCCGGAGTCACAGAGGAGCCAGAGCAGCACGCGCACACTTCGTGAAAATGCAGGGTTGAGAGTGCAAGGCCGAAGGGAAGAACGCGATATTGGTAGGTTTTTTGCCCCCGAAAGCCAACCTCAGCAACTTCCTGTGATGGGGAAGGATGGAGATGGGCCGAGCTCTAGGAGTGGAGGCCTCAGCATGACAACTCTTTAAAGTGAGAGGTGGCCTACTACACCCCACGCTAAGGACATGTTGTAAGGTGGCTCACATAAAGCCTACAACTCACAGACG
>NW_015552545.1:1627435-1642687 GCF_001515605.1 Sinocyclocheilus anshuiensis
TGGTTGAGTATGCAGATGCCCCGGAGTCACAGAGGAGCCAGAGCAGCACGCGCACACTTCGTGAAAATGCAGGGTTGAGAGTGCAAGGCCGAAGGGAAGAACGCGATATTGGTAGGTTTTTTGCCCCCGAAAGCCAACCTCAGCAACTTCCTGTGATGGGGAAGGATGGAGATGGGCCGAGCTCTAGGAGTGGAGGCCTCTGCATAACAACTCTCTAAAGCGAGAGGAGGCCTCTACACCCCACGCTAGCCTGCCTAGCAGAGCTCTGGCGAGTGGAGGCCTCAGAAACTCTCTGTAGCGAGAGGAGGCCTGACGACACTTGCAGAAAAACAGTCACTCTTGGACCGGAGGCCTCAGCATGACAACTCTCTAAAGCGAGAGCCCTAGGCCCTAGGTGTCAGGACGTTTTAGCCGAAGACTATCCAGTGAAAATGACAGTCCGCAGACACACCTTCCGCTAGAAGCCTTCGCCCTGGGAGTGCCACTCTGACTCTAAATTCTGAGGAGTACGAGAAGTGACGCTCCCTGAATGAGGAGCTGGAACACAGTAGTTTGGGACTACTCCCGCCCAGCAGCCCCCGCTGACCACCTTAACCTCCTCGGAGGAAGAGAGTTAAACACCTGCTCTCACTCGAGACATTTTCATCCCAAAAGCTCCTGTATATCTAACTTCTTATAGTCAGATTAAATAATTCATTTAATTCCTCATTATTAAATGCAGTCAAATAACCAGACAAGTAAACACGGTCTGGTGTAATGCACGCGTTGCTTCGGCAGTGCACGAGCCACTCGGTTATAAAACAATATCAATCTCCTTGGAGAAAGATAGCTGCGCTCTCACTCAGAGGGGGAAGAAACCGCAGCGTGGGCTTCCGAACCCCGAGAGAGAGCGCTAGATCTTGGGAATGCGGGTGGAGACAAGGAGAGCCCATCTCCAACCCGTCCACCAGATCACGTGTGATCTCAATCGCCGCCGTGCCACAGCAGCAGGGGATCCGGAACAGCAAGATCACAGGCACAGACACACTCCTCGGAGCGTGCCCGGCGAGAGCGGAGCGTTTTGCAGTGGGAAAAGCACAATCAGCCCCCAGAGAGCTGACTGCGCGAGCTCCGCTCCCCAGTAATGCTGCTAATTATAATATTAGACATAATATGCTTGTGCAACTGGTGCTTGTGCAACTGGCGAGCTCATCGACGCCCTTCACATCAACCTCCTCGGAGGAAGACAGGCGGAGCATGGAGCCCTCTCCACGGGGTGGGGAGAAGAACCGCAGCCCGGGCTTCCGATCCCAGAGAGCGGGCGCTGGATCCATATGCGAACCCCACGAGCGAGGAACCGCGAGGAACAGGCTCCCTCCTCAGAGCCTTCCGAGAGCGAAGCATACGCAGTAACAAACGCTCGCAATGTGGGAAGTCAGCTCCCTCGAGAGCTGACTCTGCGTGCTTCACTCCCAAGCAGACAACACACAAACTGTGTGTGTCCCCACCTGAAATACAGCGTGGGCAGGGAGGAACACACAGCCTGAACGCTGCCTGCTCTCTCCCAAATGCTTCTTCTCGGCTGAAGCTTTGACATAATGGAGCTTATAAGTGGACAAACAACATTAAATAAGACTCACAACAAATAGCGACTGACACACACACACACACACACACACACACAGAGCGCTTGCTGAATGACAGAAAGCTGACGCCGGTTCCACCGCACGTACTTTTAAGCGTCCTGGTCACTATGTCACCCCGCCCGTGACATCTCACCCATCCATTGGACTGATTACACACGTGATTCAGAGCGTGGTCATGCTGAAGGTGTTCCCATAGCGTTTCGACCTAGCTCGAGTTCCTGAAGGGGAAGCTACATTTCTTCAAATCTGTTTTGATGAAGAAACAAACTCATCTTCATCTTGGATGGCCTGAGGGTAAGTAAAATTTCAGAAAATTTTCTTTTTTTTTGGGTGAACAACTGCTTTAGTTAAATATTTAGACTGACATTAACATTAATGGCTCTAATTGTGTGGTATGAAATTCAGTGGTATTTTTGGTGGAGACCTCATAATTCTATTAAATTGCTTGACTGAACATATTTACATTTCATTAAATTTGCAGCAATATATAACACCTACATTTCTCCCACGTATATAAATCATGCAATTCTGAAAACCATAAAGAGGCAACAGTGTTCAGCAGCTCTAATCACATGCAATATAACCTACTTACATGTGCAACTAAAGTCAGGTGAGAACAGGTCCATGAACACAATGTTGACCTTTACTTATTTTATATTTAGATCGATTTCATCATCTTCAGTGCTAAAGGTTTATCCGGATCTCTTATTACAAGAAGCTCTTCAACCCTTGCATAACGTGACATTTTCATTACCACTTCTGTGTAATTTTTTCATGCCACTGTGCTCACCGCATTGCTAAAATGGGCTTTGTTCTGGTTTGTCATGTTTCCTGCTTTAAAGAAGAAAATGGAAGAGAGACATGAAGATTTTGTGTTATGGACCTAGCAGTGCTGGTTTGTCTCTTCAAACAACATTAGACTTCATTGAATTCCATGCACTGTAACATTCTTCAAAACATGTTTATTTACATGTTAAAAAAGATTTCTAAAAGATTTCTAAAGATAAAGAAATCTTTATTTACATATCTTTTATGTTCCACAAAATATAGTAAGTCATGCAGTTTTAAAACAACCTGAGAGTGAGTAAATGATCAGTTTTGGGTGAACTATCCCTTTATGTGTAGCAGGTGAATTTGTCTTTGGTTTCCTCCACCTACAGTTGTTCTCATATTATCAGCACTGCAGTGTTACATCTTGGCCCTCTTCAGGCTCAGAGCTAAATGTCTGCCTCTGGTCAAATGGCCTATTACACTGTCTGCTCCTCTCTGTTCTCCTGCATTACTTATTATATCCCATTGGATCAGACCCAACTCAAATAATGTGCCAAGGTCACATGGCTAATACAATTTAGTGATTCTCACAACAGCACTTCCTACTGGCAAAGAACTGCACTGTCAGGTGGTCTAAAATGAGGCACCAAGGTTCCTTAGCTCTGGTCAAGGTTTTTGTCCACCTACTTCAAAAGGTTTTCCACAGTTTTCATCAATAGGCTGCACATTTCTTTGAATTAGTAACTCAGTGGTTCCACAAAGAATGCATTAAAAATAGATAAATGTGTTCATTTCAAAAGTTTTTTTTTCATTAAAAATTAATAAATTGTTTCAAATTTACACGCGTTGTACATGTTGTCAACAAACTAAATTCCTCAAAAAATATTTAGAATATACACTGTAATTGGTAAAGAGTAAGTTCCCTTACTATATACAGTGAAAAATTAATCGATCAATTTCATGTAGTTTTACAGTTAAAATACTATACTTAATGTACAGTTGGAAGTACAAGTCATCTTATAACTTACAGTGAAAGACTATAAATTGACATAATTCCCTTTCATGCGTTACAATAGTTTATTTTTTATTTTTTATATACTACTTTCTACTTTTTTCCCCTGATTTTATAATACACACCACATAGTGTTAAACTATGCACCATTCTCATTTTCTAGCAAAAGACCTCTGGGAAAAGAAGAAGAAGAAGAAGAAGAAGAAGAAGAAGAAGAAGAAAAGGTAACATTACGTATTTTACACATAACCAGTAAGCATGAACATCTGAAACTATAGACTGATAGTGTGATCTCATCTGAAATGTATGCATTATTTAGTGACATCATACAGTATTTACCTTTGTTGATGACAGTGGTTAGTAATTAACTGATTGCAGTCAGCGGGGAGTGATGGGAGTCAATGGATCAACCTTCCATCCACACGCCAATTAACTCTGTGTGGTTAGCCTGATCTGCTGGGAGTTGAGCTTAGTCTAAAAGTGGGTATTTATTAAACACAATGATTTCTCCCTAGAGTCAAATATCTGTCTACAAATAATTTAATGAGAACCTTGGGAATATTTTTGTCTCCCTTTTTTATTATTGTGCAATAGTAATCATTGGTATAATGTTTCAATTCCCAGCACAGGCAGTGTGTGACTAATGTGTTGATATGATTTGGGATTCTGTAACAAATCAAGCCCGTATTTTTCAAGAACATTTTACATCTAAACTCCTTGACGCTGTTATGAATAGTGTTGTGGTTACTCTGAAGCCATAAATTGTAAACTGACCGTATTTATATTTTCAAAGGGCAACACAAACATTCATTTAAGCATTTCAATATGGCATGCGGTCAAATAGTATACCAGTATATCATCTTTTGTTCACTTTTGACTCCACACTAAAGAAATGCACAGTAAAATCTAATTATGCTATTCATCACTAATACCTGGAAGATTATTTCCTTTTACATGCTTGCTCTGTCAGATACTTGAATTGATGTTTGCTCATATATAGCGCCTTTTGAAAATCATATCAGAGAAGCTCATGGAGGTGATAAGTCAGTCAGTTTGACAAAAAGGCAAGAAAAATAAACCCATCATCTCCAAAGATAGGTAGATGATAGTAAGAAACAGCCTGCAGTCTTTGTTTCAATATTTAAGCCCTCATGAAGTCACAATGCATTCAAAGTTACAATTTCTCACAGGTCAGACTGGTTTATGCCTGCCCAGGTAATGTGCATTTGGTCAATTCACTGCTTGCATGTTCAAGCCGGTATTGCTTATATACAGTGTGATTGAAGAGTGAGTGTAACTGAATATAAGTTACACTTTAGAAGGCTATTGAAAAATAGAAATTCCATTAAAATAAAGTTTGGGGTTGAGTTTTATTTGAAGAATCAAATTAGTCAAAAACAGCACTGCAAAATATGGAGTTTTTCAGTTTTTTTTTTAGAAAAAACAAACACTCCTAGGTGACGATTTTCATTCATATTTCGAGGCTTCCATTGTCACCCGGATCCGGTCCATATCCAGACCAGATAGTGGATCAGCACCTAGTGACAACCTGAATACCAGGGGAGACCACGACAAGACAAGCCCTAGAAACCCCCACGAAGACCTCATCGCCATGACAGCCATGAAAGACCACGAAACCTGACAAGTCCTCTGCACAATCTGGCGTGATGTACCTGATCTTCAAGCAGAAGGAACTGGCTTAAATATTCTGAAAGATATAAGTCCACAACTCTGACTTGTGATGCAGCCTGGAATTGTGCCACATCATGTTAGTTTCGTCTGGCCAGAAGAGAACTGGCCCACCAACTGAATCTGGTTTCTCTCTTTTTTTTTTCTCTCCGTTTCTGTCACCGATGGAGTTTGGGTTCCTTGCTACTGTTGCCTTTTGGCTTGCTTAGTTGGGGACATGATATTTGGCAATATTATTGACTTTGACTGCATGGACACTATTGGATGAGAACTGAACTGAGCTGGATGATGACATCACTGTTTTCTCCAGAGCTGCTTTATAGACCCTTTTTCTGTTAGTAAACATTGTGATGTTTTTCTGTGGGCAGAGCTTAGGTGGAGGCAGAAAGATTCCCCTGACCGTTTCACTAACGCTAGCTTTGAAGTTTGTTAGCTTGTTTTTTTTTTTTAACAATGACTGGCGAAAATCTCACCTGTGTCTGTCTAGTCATGAAGATGCATATTTCAATTTCAGCAAGCAACTATTTTCACAGCTACATTAGAGTGAACTGGGCCAAAATACAAAAAAAGTTAAACATTCAATGTGATAGAGATATTATTTTAAAATTTATGTGGCATGTAATTATACAAATAGTTATTTTAAAGTATATACCTCCTGTAAATGATGTAAGTTTACAGTGACATTACATACCTTTACTTTACATACAGTACATTTACATTAAGATGTGAATAGTTTCTAGAAATAACAATTCCAGAAACTAATTTTGAACTTTCTGTATTTGATTATTTTTTTCTTACCAAGTTCTTAAAAATTCCAGCCACAATCAATCACAACAATGTATATACAATTACAGATCATTAAGCATATAAATCATCAGTTTGTTGTTTTACACACATGCACACAGACATTATTTCATGCGCGACATAGTCTTGAGATGCATAAGAAATCTTTAGACGTGTGACACAAACCATAATACATAACAACATAAGACAAAACTTTATTTAACCTTTTCTGACAAGAATTGTGCGCTGCAAACGCGAGCATTTTTGACTATCGTTTCTGTCCAGTCCGCTTGTTTTATCACATTTATCCACAGCTGTCGTCTGTTTTTTTGTCTGGCGGTGGCAGCAGGTATGCTTTAAAATTTAAAAGTGGAGCCTCTACTAAGTCGATTCTGGCACCCAACATCACAATAAGACAATATTTTAAGCTCCTTATGTAGCTGAATCTGCGCTGGTCTGAATTGGCCGCCTCCAGTTTTCTCTTAGTTTTGCCTCCAGCTAGCGCAGTGACGTAATTGTGACGTCGGCCCTAAAAGGGTCTATAGATCAATGAAACTCATTCCAAAATTGATGGACTTCACAGAACTGAATCAACACTGAACTGATTTCAACTGAATAATTAATGTTTACTATTGTCTTTTTAGAGCTTATTTTTTACAGCAGAATTGAATTTTGTTTGCATCACTGAATCACTATTTTCTTGTTTATCACTGGAAAGCTGCTTTGAAACTATCTGTATTGTATAAAGCACTATATAAATAGAGGTGACCTGACTTGAAAAGTTTTACAGTTCCCTTTTCCGTTCAGAAGTTTGGGGTCAGTAAGGTCTTTTTTTTTTTTTTTTATGTTTTTGAAAGGTTTACATTTAGAAAGGGTTCAATGGTTTTGAAAGTCTCTTATGCTCACCAACACATGTATTACATTAAAACAAAGTACAAATAGTAATATTGTCAAATATTATTACAATTTAAAACAACTGTTTTCTATTTCTATATATTTAAAAATGTAATTTTTCTGTGATAGCATAACTGAATTCTGAATAATAGAAAGTTAAAAAAATTATGTATAAATATATTTACTGTCACTTTTGAGCAATTTATTGTGTCCTTGATGAATACAGTTATTAAATTTGTATTTCTTTAAAAAGCAATTTTTAAAAAAATCTTACTGACCCCAAACGTTTGAACGGTAGTGTATCTCCATTTTATTTGTTCAGATTAGATTGACACTCTACATTTTATAAGCATTTATAATATGTTAACGTTAATAATGTTTCAGCAAAAACATTATTGATCAGACATAATTTTTGTGCCCTTATGCTGCTCTCATATTAGTAGTAGTATAGTGAAATGGGTTTGTTTAAATTCCCTAGTAACTGGGTGTAAGAGGTCTAACGTCTCGGTTACGTATGGTAACCCTCGTTCCTTGAAGGAGGGAACGGAGACGTCACGTCGGGTGAACGACGAATTGGGATCTCGCTTAGAGAGACCAATCTACTTCGAGTGTAAACTAAACGAGCTTTAAAAAGACGCACCCGACATTGCTCTTTTAGGGAAAAAGCTCTTTTAGCGTGCTGAGGCGCACATGGGAGATGATCATCTGCAACACAAACAGGGGGTAGTGCAGCCTGATGTGTGCAACCCACTCGACACGGGAAACCACCACCGCTGAAGCGCCGTACCGCCAACACGAAGAGCTCTCCAAGAGCACGCTGAACTCGTTCAGTCTTCTTCTCTCAGTAGAGTAGTCAGGAGCAGAACGATGTGATCGCTCGGCTCCGAAGCGAAAAGCTGAATATGCGCTGCATCTGCTGCCTACTTATACTCGCGCTGTGATCAGCAGCAGCTGGATGCAATAATCGCATGCCAATGTGCATTGGCTCGTTTAGTTTACACTCGAAGTAGATTGGTCTCTCTAAGCGAGATCCCAATTCGTCAGTCATCCGACGTGACGTCGAGAGTGACCGACTGAAAGGGAACAGCATTGTATTCATGTCAGTACTGATGAACTCTGAGCATAACTGAGAAAACGGAGCAGTTAAATGTAAAAAAAGCCTGCCATGACTCCATAAGACTGTATTCACGCGGATTACATTGTAGGTCAGGGATGCCCAATTTTACTATTGAAAGCCTTTTAATTTGCTTAGGTAGGTGAGCCAGGTCTCTCACAACATGAATTAACCATGAAGGAAAACCCATAATTTGAATATAATTGCATGAATGATGGCTCTCATTTTCCTTCCCTCCAAACCCTACTTTTCTTCTTCTTAAAGGTTTTTTTTTCTTTTGGTTCATACAATGAAAGACATTGCAGTCCATGGTTGTTTTGGTCCCCACTGACTTTCATTTTTAAGAATTTTCATTTTTGGGTGAACTATGCCTTTATGGTATAACTGCAATTCTGCTAAAATGCTCTAAACTACTATGCATTTATTATTATTTACAATGGAATCCAGGATTAATTATTTATTTTTTATAAACAAATTAATAATTATTATACAAAAGATACATCAGTGTGTTTTATACAACTGCCTGTTTTATAGACCCTTTTGTTGTCTGAAATAAGTTGTAGATGGAAATTGAGTGCATCGATATATCAGAGCTGCACATTACCTGGGCAGGTAAGCAGACGTGGTCTCTCTCCATTACACAACAGCCATTTTACTGAACAAGCGGCCTATCAGAGGCATTCCTAGATTTCATTTATGTGCCTGGATGACCATAAATCTACAACAGAGTGATCAATAAAAACAGAGGAGGTTTGAGTTAGAAAGAAATGGGGATGAATGCACACTTCAGTGCACTTCACACTTTAAGGTCTTATCCCTTATGCAGCTCCAGATTGCTTTGTTGGCCTTTGCCATCTGCTATGAATATCGGCCGTTTTGTGCACGCGTGTGCACCGGTTGGATGGAGTAGAGATGGGTTTGTGTGGTTTAGTTAAATTGGGTTGCACATTATTTTGTATGGTATTGAAAACTACATGGTAATGTTTTCCTGGGCTGAACAGGTTGGCATTTTCACTGTATTCTTCCTCCACATCCATCAGTGACAGTGGTAAATGTTATACTGCAGGCTGTCAAAGACCAGTGGTTCTTGACTGTCAGACCTTGGCACACATCCTGACCCAAACATACTTTCATCCAGATCGAGCAGTGTGCATTCTGATAGTCTGTTGCAGGAGTGCACATCATCTGTGCAGCTTGCATACTGCTGTTGCTATGGTAGCCTGTTATCCTCGTGAGCTCCTGTCAATGAATGTGTAGACCTCTATACACCACTTCATATAGTGTATTGTCCATATAATTTTTTGTTTATGATATATTTCAAACCATTGTACAATGATGATATATGATGTTAGCATAAAACATGCACATTTTGTATATAAACTGTAAATAGATTCTAACTGGTATAAAAAGAGACCTAAGAGATTAATTTAGTTTCAGACAGAATTTAACTAGGCAGCAAAAGTAATGATCGGTTATGGGAGATGTTATGGTATTATTGGCCAATCAGCATCCAGCATGGAAATATCAATTTGTATAATAATAATAATAATAATAATAATATTAATTTGATGTTTAAAAATGGTAGTTCCAAAATGTTTACTTATTGTAGACTGTCTTACTGCCAGCTTGTCAACCTTAATCTAAATTTCGAAATACCTATGACTACAACAAAATATGAAAAATTATTTGCTTCACTGAAAATACACATCAATATGTTTTTTCAGGTTTATAAACAGAGCACTGCATCATTTCAGATTAATGAGGACATTCGCATGCCGTCTTTCATGAGAAGCATACTGATCTACTCCATTTCTTCTTTTTGGCTTCATGTTCCGATGGCAAATTTTACATTATACTCTTGTTTTTAGTAATTTCCTCTTCTGAATCCACTTCATCAGTTTCAATGTGTTCCTCTTACATGTGCTCCCATTAATAAACTTCATCAGCATATTTCTTGAGAGATAAATATAACATTATTCTTGTATCTTGTCTAAAAAGGTCTAATTATACTTGCAAATAGTTGCAAGTGCATATGAATTTATTTATTCATTTGCTTTGTTCATTAGCTACTCTAACTTTTTTCTGTAAATAAATAAATAAATGGTCAGGTCTTGCAGAACATGATCACTGCAGCATTTGTGTTATCAGACTTACAGAACTGACTTATAACTGATATATGAACTGAGATTAGCAACACTTACATAACGAAGGAGGCTGCAATTACATTTTAAATATTTAAAAAGTAATTTAATAAAATGGCTGTTGCTCCCAAATATTTTTTTATAATATTTGACCAAAAAGTGCCATTTCAAGCTCCTCATTTCAAGCCATGATTTTCACTTATGAGTTAGAAATTTGCTTGTTTGCAGATGATAAATCACTATGCCTATAAGACAAGTTATGTTAAGCCGAAGGACAACATGAGCTGCAATTCAGGATGTTGACCACTAGGGATGTAACGATTCACTCAACTCACGATTCGATTCGATTCACATAAAACAAGCCCCAAATCAAATAAATTAGTAACACAAATAAAATAAATCTCTTCATATAAACAAAATAAGGCTTTGTCTGTGCTCTTTCCATTTAAAATTAGAGGCAACCACTGCAGTTTAATCTTGATCCAAACAAAGATGCTGCATACATGCAACATGAGCAGTTTTTAATCTAAATTAGATTGTATCATTTCGAAATTTGAAGCAAAAACAGAATCGTTTTACTTCAGTTTTGTGAAACTATACATAAAAATATCTGCATGAAACAGCAGACGAGCTGAATGAGATGCATATTCACTCTCTGCCAGCAGGAGGCGCTTAAAGCTTTTCCTTGGTTTCCGCTGTAAACAAGGCAGGGCTACTTATGAACTTTAATAGGCATTATACAGAGGCAAGATGAAAATAAATAATACCATCTAAACTTTTCTAAAGACAGTAAGTTCCCCTCAGACATGCATTCATATAAACTCCTACACCTAAATAATTTGCGATTTGTTTAGCATCTCAACCGATTTGAATCGTCACATATTTTAATCTATTTTAAACCGGCTCGCGGTTAATCGTTACATCCCTATTGACCACTGATCAAATATTGATTTTTACAAAAAAAAAAAAAAAAGAACAATCATGGAAATTGGGCACCTAGCAAATTTAGGAAGGCTTTGGACATTAATATTTTGTTTATACTGATGTTACTTGATAACCTTTGTAAAGTGCGCAGTCACACGACCTAATTAATAGTAATGATCCAAACAAGAAAACCCTGGAGTAAGCACACTCCAGATTTTTAAAGCAAGCCATTACAGAGAAAAGTAAATTGCATGAGAAATCTTGTTTCAACCAAGATTAAAGTAGTCCAGAATTCCTTCAGGGCTGCTTGTGCCACTGCTGCTTGGGAACATGGACATGCTTTATCCAGTCTCAAGTGACTACGCCAGCATGCAAGGATGACTACTCTATTGTGACTGGTTCTTCTTTCACTTTCTCTTGATTTTTGCTTTCATGGAACATGTGGACTTCAACATTTGAGAGATCTTAAACACGAGAGATATTCCCTCCCGCAGTAAAGCAGGCAAAGAATAGTAGCTAAGGAATCATCCAGATCTTTTATGAGAACTGAAAAGATGGTACACAGGTTCTTCCCAGTCAAGCTGAGCTTCTTGCTTGGTGGCCAGACAAATTTATTTTGTGGTATTAAAAGTGTTGCTTTTAATAACACATTTTACCAGTGTTTAAAATGTCACCTACATAAATGGATAAACTGGTAAAAGTATTGATCTATAAGGACTTAACTGTAAGCTTTTTTTCTTCTCAACTCGATATGCTCCATTCCTCATGCTCAAATACCTATTTACAGAGCGAAGAGTGGAATGTCCCAGTCACAGAGATAGAGCTTAAATAGGTTAGTTAAGATTAGTGGATGCAGACATTAAATATGAATGATCTGCAAGCGTTCCTTTTTCTTAACAAAAATGGTCATACACTGTCATACTAAAGTGAAAAATGCCAAAATATACCATACATTAGAGAGAGTATAGGCTACTATGTGTCAAGAAGTTTGATTTATTGCCCCTCATAAACCCCCCTCCTCCTACCATAAATGGACACCTGTTTGGACACCTGTTTCTGTACACCCCCCACCCCATCTAACCGGACATGTGTTTATCCACCCCAGCGATCCAAAGGAATGTATGATTGTTTGGGAATGTGTTTTTGTGTGGGGTTCGTTGAAACTGTTCAAAACTATGTGCTTTAAACTTTAAATTGTGAAACGTGGTATGATTATTAAACGGGGATAAGGGAAGATTTTATTAAAGTTTTCACACATACATTTCAAGAAAGACACCAAACATACGCGGTATATAAACAATGTAATGACTGTGTTTCCAGAAAAGAGTAAAAGCGGGTCAAGACGAATATTTAAGTGTAAAAAAGTTTATGAACTCAGAGAACAGAATAACCTTTTATTTCAACAATATATTGTTTAATATACATTCATACATTGAAGTAGTGAAGAAAATTATCAAATTGTCATTACAAACAAACAGTAGTAATGACATTACAGGCGGTCTAGCCAGAAAAGAAAATCTCTCTATGACGTCTTTTACAGAACAGGTTTCCCCTGCGGCGCAGTCGCACGCCAGTTGGCCGTTTCCTAGAATCTGGATTGACTGTTTTAATTCACGATGGTCCAGAACTTGTGCAATTTCAATTTAAGTTTCAATTTCCGGTTTTCAGATCCGGTGAAGCGTTATTAGTAGAAAAATTGCATAGTGCGTCAGGCTCAGACAAATTGGATTCTTGAAGCTGATTCTGTCGAACCATGTAGATAACGTTCAACTTTTGATGTTTTAGATCACGGTGAGATAAGTTAGCATTTTTTCTTTTATTTTCAAACTGGTAACAAACTCTCAAACTTTTAAATTGTAATGTTACAAGATTTTTGACTGCCACGTACTGTTTAACGAACGTATCTGATACTTTTTTTTTGTTTGTTTTAGATAGATGGTCAGTAGCCTAGTTTTCTTTTTATTTTCTAACTTGTAACAAACTCTAACTAGTTTTTAAATTAACAACACTTAAATATTCGTCTTGACCCGCTTTTACTCTTTTCTGGAAACACAGTCATTACATTGTTTATATACCACGTATGTTTGATGTTTTTCTTGAAATGTATGTGTGAAAACTTGAATAAAAACTTCCCTTATCCCCGTTTAATAATCATACCACGTTTCACAATTTAAAGTTTAAAGCACATAGTTTTGAACAGTTTCAACTGACCCACAGGTGTCCATTTATGGTAGGAGGAGGGGGGTTTATGAGGGGCAATAAATCAAACTTCTTGACACATAGTAGCCTATACTCTCTCTTACATTATTAAAAACCAAAAGGTAAATACAAATATAGCACAATGAGAAGTTATTCTGCCGTAAGCATAAAATCTGTGGGTCTGAATGTATGTTTACAGATTGTGTGTGTGCAGTATCTATGTGTGAAAAATATGTATGAATAATCGTCTGCATATGTTTAAGTGTGAATCTATGCACCTCTGTGCCTATGTGTGGTGACAACATGGCATAAAATATACTGTATAAAAGCCCACATGGGACAAAATGTGTTAAAAACCTTCAAAGCTTGTAAATGTATATCATTATAAAACCATCAGGGATGCACTAGGCAGTGAAGTAAAAAGTAAGTTCCACTTCAGGAACTCGAGCTGCATCAAGACGCTTTGGGAACGCCTTCAGCGTGACCACGCTCTGAATCACGTGTGTAATCAGTCCAATGGACGGGCGCGACGTCACGTACGGGGTAACATAGTGACCAGGAAGCTATAAATGCACGTGAGGTGGAAACAGCGGCAGCTTCTATCATTCAGCGAAGCACTCTGTGTGTGTATGTCTTATTTATTCTTATATCTTATTTGCCAACCCTGAAACAACATACAGAACTACTAAAATTTGCTATAAGTTTGATTGCATCATATAATAATTGCTATTAATGGTGTTCATCGTCTGTTTGATTACATCTTTAATTGATTTTTCCGTACATTTCTGCCATATGTACATTAACTGACAGTCACCACTGATAAGCTACTACTAAATATTGTAGAAACTTAATTTGCTATAAAGTTGATTTGCAGTGATTTGTATAGTGAAAAGCACTATACAAATAAACTTGAATTGAATTGAATTGGATTTACTGTTTTCTGTCACTATCCCCAACGATATAAGCATGCCAAAGTCCAAGCAGAAAACTAATAAGGGCGATTATAAAAGTAAACACATCAGTTTAGGCAATAAGGGATACACACAGCCTTTACGTTGTTTGCCTGGGAGCGAAGCACGCTCAGACAGCTCTCAAGGGGGCTGACTGTCCGCATTGTGAGCGCCTCTCCCTGTGGACACTTGGCTCCCGGAGGGCTCTCTTTGAGGAGGGAGCCCTCGCCAGCATTCCTCGCGGCTCTGGCTCTGCTTCTGCCAAGGCAGAGCGGCGGTCCTGGGGATCGCAAATGGATCTGGTGGAAGGAATGGAGACGGGCGAGTCCCTCTTCTTCCTCAGCCTCCCGATCCAGTGCCCCCTCCCAGGGATCGGAAGCACGCTCCGCGGTTTCTTTCCCCAGGGGAGAAGGCTTGACGCTCATGATATCGTCCTCCGAGGAGGGCGATGTTGAGGGCGTCGATGAGTCCCCTCAATCCGCCCAGTATGAGGAGCTTGTGGAGGTGATAACTCGTGCAGTGGCCAAATTAAATCTTGAGTGGCCCGCCGAGAAGCAGGCTGAACAGTCTAAGAGCAAATTAGATGAGCGCTTTTTACGGTCTAAGCTGCTCCCTCCATGACGGGGCTTGCCATTTTTCCCCGATCTCAACACCTCGGTGGTCGAGACCATACTCGGCCCGCCTTTTTAGTCCTTCACTCGTTGATTACAGCAATGTTACTGGACTAAATAAGCATGGTTACAGGGCGATGCCCCGGGTTGAGCAGATGCTCACGAGCTATCTGTCTCCTGGCATGGCATCGTCCCTGAAAGCGCCGGCATTGCACGCCAAACTACTTCGTACTACATCAACGCTGGTGGGCAAAGGGTACACGGCAGCTGGTCAGGCTGGTGCTTGACTTCACACTCTGGCAGTACTACAAGCCTACCAAGCAGACCCACTGAAAGACAGGGTCTTCCTCCTCGATGCCCGGCTTGCGCCCTTCTGGCCTGTTTGGTGACGCCATCAACTCCATCGTCGACAGGTTTCAGGAGGCCCGTAAACAAGCGGATGCATTTCAGCAGTTCCTGCCATGTGCCCACTCCTCATACAGAGAGGCGCAAAAGCTGAGCACCGCGACCCGTACTCCCCCGCATGGGGACCGGGGGTC
>NW_015552546.1:0-638 GCF_001515605.1 Sinocyclocheilus anshuiensis
ATAATAAGTAACCTATTAAATTTCAATGGCTGTGTCAGCTATTACCGTTCCTCATGTAATATTTATCTAAGTGTCGACTGAGCTGACTGGAGAAGTGCTGGTATTGTGCTGAATGAAAATATGAAGCACTACCTCCGATTTAGTAAGAGAGACAGGTGAAACAGGAAGTAGTCGTGATTGCGTTCACATGGGATGACTCCAGGGCTGTTTGTATAACACATACACCGCAGTGCAATGAAGATCTCCGTGCTCTTGGCATATTTCCACATTGGTGGAGAAGATCCACCTCAGTTCTGTCTGTCTCCACTGGATTCCCAGCTCAGATTTTCCTGAAGTTAACACTGCCCCCTGGTGCTCATACAGTATTACACCTCTACCCCACTCCCTAAGAATGAAAACCTTTACAAAAAATCTAATGCTCTGGGAAAAAAAAAAAAAAAAGGGTCTGGCTGCAGCCTGGCGCGTGCACTCTCAGACGTGCATTCTCAGGCTTGCACTCTCAGACACTTGCACTTCCGCTAGCGACATCACTTGCAGTCTTTATTATTTTTTATTTTGTTCTATTTGTTGATTACTTTTTGTTTGAATCTCTCAACATTTTACAACAGTAGCCAGGTGGTGAAGACAAGAAAAATTAC
>NW_015552546.1:1342-3023 GCF_001515605.1 Sinocyclocheilus anshuiensis
GTAATTTTTCTTGTCTTCACCACCTGGCTACTGTTGTAAAATGTTGAGAGATTCAAACAAAAAGTAATCAACAAATAGAACAAAATAAAAAATAATAAAGACTGCAAGTGACGTCGCTAGCGGAAGTGCAAGTGTCTGAGAGTGCAAGCCTGAGAATGCACGTCTGAGAGTGCACGCGCCAGCTGCAGCCAGACCCTTCTCAAAAAAACACCCAGAGAGTACAGACACACATTTTAGCCAGAGATAAGATTGCATTTCGGTGTAGCATGCAATGAATCAGCATTTCTTTTTAGGATTTCGCTGGATCAGCTGCGCTCAGATTTGTGCCGCGGGAGCCTTTGGTTATCAATTACTTAACAGCGGCGGGAAAGTTTTCCCAAAACATTCCCTCTTGATCGCCACATCATAATCAAACCCGCCGCTTCCACAAAGGGACCATTTAAAAGCCTCTTCCTTGATGCATTAAGTCGGCCGGCGATTAGCGAATCAACGTGTAATCTTGGAAATTTCCGCTCGAGCGATTCGCGTCGGTCAGCGAAGTGCCTTCGACTGAGGAAATCTTTTGAAACACTAATCTTGTCAGGGCCGAGAGCGGGAAAGGTGTTTAGTGTTTACAGTTAGAGAGACCAATCCGTTTTTCTATGGAGCGAGATAAGCTCTATGAGGAATGCAACGTCGTTTAAAAGTACATAGAGGACTTAAACCGACATATTGATGTATTACAGGAAAATAAGACAGCAGCTGCTAGCTCTTTGCAAGCTACCGCTACAATTAATTTAATGCTAAACACTTTAATTGATGAGTAGGCGTTTTATTTCAAAGCCTGCCAGAAAATCTTCACTCGTTAGGAGAATTAAAACACGTTCAGAGTCGACTCAACAGGTGTCTGAGGGGAAATATTCAAGGTTTACTTCCACGTACGTTTGAAACTGCAGTAGTTCGTGTTTTACCGTGGTGTTTTGCTTGAGTTTGTGCGGATTGCTCTAATGAGTGTAAAACCATAGCCGCCATCTGTTTCATATGTGCAAGACTTCTCATCCGCTGGAAATCTCCATGGCTTCCTAGTTAAAACATCACAGGGTAACTGTTAAGGATGTCACATTTGTTCTGGAGAAATGTTTGTGATTTTCATCCAGAGCCAAAGCTTTTAGAGACCACCACTGTGAGAAAGCTCACATATCTCTTCATTTGACACATCTAATTTGGGCTCAATTATCTCGCTCAAGCAAATGAAACCTAGACCTCTTTTTGTTCGTTCATAGGCATCATGGGTAACGAGCGGGACCAAGGGTGTAGGCGAGGACCACATCCAAATATGAGACTCATAAACCAACAACAGCAATTACTGTTTGCATCTTTTAAATTGGTCTCATCAGTTCCTATCTCTCCTGTGTGTGTGTGTGTGTGTGTGTGTGTGTGTGTGTGTGTGTGTGTGTGTAATTAATAATTCCTATATTTTTCTCATGCGTTTGTCATAGTTGATTGTGTGTCATTGCCAGAGCTCAAATTAGATTCATGCGTCTGCCTTCAAAATCAATTAATGTTGTCCTGAAACTTTGGAAATTGAGGAAAAACAGACATCAAAATCAAATGTTAGATGAATTTTCTCGAATAAAAGCGGAAGTTAAATTGATGCCCAGCGTGAAAGCTTGAACAATTAACACTTTGATTTAATTATATC
>NW_015552546.1:3075-5645 GCF_001515605.1 Sinocyclocheilus anshuiensis
AGTTAAATTGATGCCCAGCGTGAAAGCTTGAACAATTAACAGTTTGATTTAATTATATCTTCATCTCTTGTATTAATGTTTCATTTCGGAGAAGGTCAATTATTTCTCTAATGAATCTTTAGAGAAGGTTGCGAAAGTATGAAACTTTGGTGTGAAGAAAATTGAAGAAGAGACCAGAGTGTCATAGAGACTTGAGGGGACTTGCTGTTTTGACTTGAATTAGTAGCAACACCCTAGCAACCTCCTAGAAAACTTAATACAATGCCCTAGCAATCGCTCTAGACCTTAGCAAAGGCATAACCATGTCCCAGTAACAACACCTATTGTGATGGTAAGTTTTGTACACACAGATTATCTATATTTTATTTTTTATATATATTTTTTTATTTTATATTTTGATATTTTTAGGTATTTTATATTATTTTATATTTATAAAATGTTATAAAATGTATATTTTATATTTTATGTCAGAACGAAATAATATTTTTATTTTATTTTAACACTTCAGAATAACATTACTTATTCACAAGTATAAGCAAGAGGAATAAGTAACTTTGCACAGATAAACAATGTAATATTTTATTTTATTAAAACATTTCCGAACTATTTAATATTTTCATTTTATTCTATTCTATTTCATTACAACAATTCAGAACAACATTACTCATTCATAAGTGTAAGAAACAGGGAGAAATAATTTAATTATTTTCACAGCTCCCTCAGCACCCTAGCATGCTAAAGAATAATTATTTTATTTTATTTCAACACTTCAGAACAATATTACTTACTCACAAGTGTAATAAAGGGGGATAAGAAGTCATTTTTGGATCTTTGTATTTTCCACGTCTACTTGATTACTACCCACAACACCCTACCATTGTGATGGTAGGTTTTGCACCAATAAAAATTGAATATTTTTATTTTATTTTGTTTTATTAAAGAATAACGTTACTTACTGACACATCTAAGAAAGAGGGACAATTAATTTGATTTGATCTTGTCTTTGTGTTTTCCACGACTCTGCTTGATAACCCGGATGCCTGAACAGTAACCACAGCTCAAACCAGCCTTACACATCCACAGTGAATTCACGAGATGGAGGCAGCACTCTTCTGATTCATTTGTAAAATTATGTATTCATGGGTTTCTCTTCTGAAATGGCATTTTCCAAACAGAAAGCAGCACCCTGTCAGCCTTGAGTGCTTTGTGGAATTGTTTAATTGGTTTGCGCTTTCGTTCAATTGATATCAGGATTTCAGGGAGAGTGTTGTGATGCAGGCTAAAAGCTCCAGGACAGTGTGGAGGGATGAATTGTGGGACATAAAAGAAAAGGTCAGCGGCTCTGGTGTAAAGGGCACCGCTCACAGTGTATTAGAATGGAATAATTGACAGATATGCTTGTTAATTTGTTTTATAAGAACACACCCTGATAATTGAAAACAGCATTGAAAAGCATGTGTTTTGTGTACTGCATTCTTTTTCTTCTTTTATTTAGTGTCCGGACCATTTAAATATGAGACTAAACAACATAAACTAGACTTTCTCATGGTTTGAAGAAACTGTGAGTGGCGCCTGCATTTGTAAAACTCAAATTGCAATTAAGATTTGAATTAAGGGAAGTAGAATTCAAATTAATTGAAATTCAAAGAACTGCATTTAACAATTTTTTAGAGAAAAGCAAAGTTTACTGAGACAAAACTTTAAAGGATGGACAGACAGACAGACAGATGGCTGCTAAGTGGTTGGTAAAGTTTTCTGAGTGTTTTGTTGTTGATATGCAGTTGCTAAAGTGTTCTGTGTGTGTGTGTGTGTGTGTGTGTGTGTGTGTGTGTGTGTGTGTGTGTGTGTGTGTGTGTGTGTGGTGTTTGTGTGTGTGTGTGATAATTAGGGTGTTCTGGGTGGCTGCTAACTGGCCCAAGTCAAAAGTCCCAAGGCTCTATGAAAAAGCAATAGTAAATTAGTAGTAAATAGTAAAAAAAAAGGCAAAAGTTTATTTGCCATGTGGAAGTACTTCAGTATTTCCTAGAAGAATCTCCTCATTAGTGTAGGTGATGTGTGTGTGTAGAGGCTGCCATTATGAGTGAATGTCCAAACTCCAGCAAAAATCCATTAATTGACCTTTCGGTCAGCCCCACCCCCCTTAGTTACTGTTGCTCACTCGGACAAACAAGCGGAGTTGCTCACTGTCTTACAATGACAGCTGTCAGTGAAAACCTTCTTCCGAGGTGTTTCTGATAAATTTGGGACACAGATGGACCTTCAAGTGGGACTTAAATATGCCATGGAGGGATATATAAAATATATTAAAATAAATATGTAAAAATACAGATCACAATGCAAACGGGAGAATTATGTTACGGTCGTCACGATCGCAATGACAACATCCCGGATCAACACGTTCATATACCGCAGAGTAAGATTAAATTAATTTACATTTAACCAGATTAATATGGAGAGGCACTCTAATATAGACCTTCGTTTATGTGTTTCTGACTTTCACTGCACGGGACATGATGTGAGAACAGTTCGCTATTTAGGTTTGTACGTTAGCATGGACTCACTAACTTTAA
>NW_015552546.1:5734-21264 GCF_001515605.1 Sinocyclocheilus anshuiensis
CACAAGATGACATTAACGTTCTGCTTGAGCAGATGAAAAGTGTAACTTAATGAGAGTATGACAACCAGAAAATTAAAATTTTCGTCTTCATTGTGATTGGGGTTGAATGCTTAGGGATATTTTGCTCTGTTTTGGTTGGATTTAGGAAATGGAGTAAAATAAATTACATTGCCTATCCTCTCAGGATAACTGGAATTAGTGTTACGAGTACCCTAGGCACATCATTTTTCCATTTTTGTAGCATAAACACTATTAAACCGATGCGAGCTTCGGATATCCCAATGTTTCTCTATGGCGCTGAAACCTAAAGATGTCCGAGTTCCGCTCCACGTACAACTGATACTCGACTGCCATTGGCTCCTCTGCGTTCGAGGGGAGGGGCTTACCGATAGGTCAATTAGCATGTTAACTGAACATTATCATACCCGTCATCTGCATTCGAGGGGAGGAGCTTACCGATAGGTCAATTGTTTGTTCAAAGAACGCATGTTAGAATTTACATGAAAACACCAGCCGAATGCTTAAGAAAGAGCAGAAAGTGAGCTTTCATCTCCATCCTCTTGATTCTAATTTAGCACCTTGGCTGCGACTGGATCCTCGTAGATAATTTGCTTTTGGTTTTTCTCTTTAACGGCTTCGTGCAGGATGTTTGGATAGGTACAGAGGAACTAAGAACTACCAGCCGCGGTCTTCATCAAACTCTTTTGCATGCACAGGAAATTCAAATTTAAAAAAAATATTTCCTCATTATTTAAACATTCGCATCTGTTTTCACAATGGGTGGCACTTAAAGATAATGAAGTCTAATAAGCCTTTAATGCTGGTTTTAATGTATTCACAAAGAGTACACAAAAGAACAGATGGTGGGTTCTAAATCCACATCTCGCCCCAAAACCTTTGGTGTTGTGTATGTGGCTGTTCGCGTGTGGGTAATATCTGTATTTAAAATACCCAGCATGCAGCTGCAGCATCCTTTATCCCTGCTGATGGAATGTTCTGGCTTGCCCTGAAACATGCCGTTGAAACATTCAAAAGGAGAAAATGTGTTTTACAACTCAAAATATGTCTCAGTTCAAAGAAAATGAGATGTGAGAGCAGCAACAGAGGGGAAGATTTTCATTGAGTATTGACTTGAATTTCAGTCTATTTCCGTATGGACCAGCGTTTTCAAACTGGGGTCTGGGGCCACAAAATGGGTTATAGGGGGCCCATGTAAACTAGAGGGGAACAAAAAATAGAAAAAAAGGATTTATAGTGAAAAGCATGAAATAAATTTGAATTATTGGGAATTATTTTTTTATTTATAATTATTTGTAATTATATTATGTATATTATTGTTATATATATATATATATATATAGTGGCATTGTGAGAGGTAGGGTATCACCAAAGTGTGGGTTGCTTCACAAATTGAGTCCAGGCTGAGGTCAAGCTACAAGTTTCTCTTTTTTTTTTAATCATCAACTCCAAAAGCCAAAAGTTACAACAGAGGAAAAACTCATCCAGCTTCTCTCCACACACACACACACAAGAAGAATCAAAGTGCCTTTTGTTCCCAGCTCATCACCAGCTTTTTTCCTTCACTCCCAACAGCTGTGTCTCCCCCGCTGAGGAACTTGGTAACTGTAGTTCAGGACCAGGTGGCCATCTTGGTTTGTAGTCCCCATGCTGAAGCCATCTAGATGGCACATACCTTCCCTCTATGACACAGCCTCTCACGATGCCACAATATATAGAATTTTACATGAACAATAAATTTATTTCTATTACATTATATTACATTATTATGTAATGATTATATTATTACTACATTACATTACTATGTCTTTGATATAAATAATACATAGATATGTAATATAAATAATATACATAATGTACTGTAATTTTAAATAATATATACAGTGTATTACTTTAAAATAAATTGTAAAGAATATATGTAGAAATAGTTTAATTTGATCACATTTATTGTTTTATTTTATTATTGAATTTGGTATAATGTGCAATATAAGTGGAAGTTATTTAATTATTAACCAATTATTTTTTTTTATATCACACCATTTTTCTCTCATAATATAAATGAATCTTATATCTGCCTTTCCAAATCAAGAAGGGGTTCCAAGGAGATCATCATATCTGAGAGTCCTTGGGCAAAATTTGAAAACATGTGATATGAATTACTTTTATTGTGTTTTAGTCCTTTTGGAGCTTGACATGTGGTCATTGTGAACCATGAACTGGAAAATAAATGCATGTACTTTCTTCTCCAGTAAATAAAAACGTCATGTGGGTTTGGACCAATACGAGGGTATATTTTAGTTCTACCATTCCTGTAAGAATTAGGCTTCTCAGATCCATCTATAGAGTCTAAATCAATATAGATGCAGAAAAATTAAGGCGCAGGCAAGAGAGAGGCCTTATGGAAATGCATTCATTCGCTCCCAGAGACATGGTTTCCTATGTGAGGGATTTTGGCGGTGTTTGAAGCGCCCACTGTCTGCTGATGGCTGTCTCAGTCCAGTGAGCTCTGCAAACACTCAGCAGTCTCCTGCAGTCAGTAATATTTAAGAGCCGCAGCCCTGGTAAGATGTGGTTATTAAGCCGTTCTCCCTCTGCCTCATGAAACACTCCAGTTCTAGAACAGCAATAAGTGCCCTTATCAGGCAGTCTGTTTCTTTTCTTGTGTCTAGAATAGAGGTGTTTACAGGTTATTCGCTGTGAATCTTAACAAGGACTCTTCATTAAAGGACCCAATTCTACATTTCGCCCATCTAGTAAAATAAAAGATTTCATTTGAGAGAGATTGCTTTAGGCTTTAGGCTTTGTGCTGGCATTACGAACTTGTATTTGTTATTTTCTTTACTTGGCCTCGTATATAATTGCTAGATGGGTAAAAGCAAGTTCTAAACCAGATTAAGTTCAGATCTTGTGTTGATCCACTGCATGTTGTGCCAAATTAAGCCTTTAAAACTTAAAGAACTTGTTCTTCTTTTCATTTATCTTTTTACCATGCCTTTGTTAAAATAATATATTTTACCCTTATCCTAGACCCAGACTTTAAATCTTAAAATATGTCAATTCACCATATATATATATATATATATATATATATATATAATTATAATGAGCTTTAAAGTGAAACAATCATAAGCCATTTCAAAATTGATGAATTATTTTCAGCAAATACTATATCTCCCAATATTTCCAACACAAACTATTTTGCCCCAGTAATATTTTTTTTTACTAAATATTAGTGTTCTTGTTAACTAAGGCGACAAGTAAACAAATGTCCATCCATCTTCTGAAAACAATCTATAAATATTACTTTATATTTTGTGTATTATAGGGTACATAAAATGCTAAGAAATTAGCCTTAGAAAGATAAAGTACTCAGCTATTTTAAAATTAAATGATTGAGAGTGTAAAAATGTTTTTAAGAGGTTTTATTTTCTAAAGATCGAAGGGGCTAAAAGTTGAATAAACACCGTCACCTATTATGTTTACAGTATTGCCCATCATCATATTGTGTTGCTTAGATGTTGTCTGCTTCATCTGAAAGGTTTATTTCTCCAGCTTGTGTAGCGTCTGGACGAATCAAAAACACAATTTTTCATTTGATTTAACAAATCAGTTATTCATTAGATTAACAAGTCGTCACAGACCCCTCACCCAATAGACTGGGCGCCAGGATGTCTGCGAATGTTCTTAGAATTGACAGACAGTTGACCCTGAGAGGTCAGCTAAATATCTACAACGGATCTAAATATTTATAATTAATTATAACTAGTTATGATTAATTATTCATATTTCCCTTATGAGCTGATTCGCTACACTTGTTAGAGGATCTTTTCAGAATATAATTTGTTTTGCTTTAGAACATGTGGTTCAGCTTAATGGAAAGTATGTGTAATCTATGGTTACGATGAAATCTTTCTGTGCACATGGGTGGAAGATAAACCAGCACTGAATGGAGTTTTGTTAGCATGTATGAAGATGAGTTTCATCAAGCCCAACATCATCGGTCCTCTCAGATGTATCGCTTTGAGAAATAATAATGAATATTAGGGGTTTCTCACAAGGTTGTGTTGTAAACTGCTGTGTTGTAAAAGGCTGCTATATCCTAGTGCGGGCCACTTGTCATTGAAAACGTCCTCTTGGCTGACAAGCTGTCATTTACAATGCTTCGGAGATGACAAAACACGATAGCAATTTCACTCTGCCCCCCTTCCCGTATCCGAACACGCACGCATATTCAAAGCGAAGGAAAAAACACATTCTAATTAACATTCCCACTGACCCGAGAATAAACATTTATTTTCCCATCTTCTGCACACTTCGAAGATTTTCTGACACTGTCCTTTGATAGCTTCCGTGACTAACATTTTCCTCTCCCAAACTGTATTTCCTGCCTGTAATTTATGCATCAGATTCATGCATAATTAATTTTATATTTACAACTGTCTGATTATGAAAGTAGCCAAACAAATTCCACTGTTATTTGAGGTGTGTCGGCCGCCCTCATTAAAAATTGATAGTTTTTTTGTTGTTGTTGTTGAACTATAAAAAATTTAACAACATTTTTGGCCTATGCAACAATCACATGATTGTTTTTCTATTTTGGGCTTCTGTATAAACTTTTTAGTTAGTGTGTTTCATCAAATACTCAGTTTTCACTTTCCGATCAATTCCTGATGGATAAAATCAGGTCTGAAATCCTGAATGAAAGGGGTTTCAATCTGAAAAGCATTGCATAGTTGGTTGTTCTAATTGCAACCTGATCGAAATGCTGAAAATGACTCACCGTCAGGCCATCCAAGATGTAGATGAGTTTGTTTTCTTCATCGCAACCAATTTGGAGAAATTTAGCATTCCATCACTTGCTCCTCATCATCGGATCCTCTGCATTGAATGGGTGCCGTCAGAATGAGAGTCCAAACAGCTGATAAAACATCACAATAATCCACAAGTAATCCACACCACTCAATTCCATAATAAAATTGAGTAATAAATGCCAGTCCATAATCCATAATAACACCACTAAAATGTATAGTTTTTTTGTTTGTTTTTAACAATACAAAATGTAACAACATTTTGGCCTATGCATCAACCACATGATTTGTTTTCTATTTTGGCCACCTGAATAACATTTTTAGTTAGTGTGTTTTATCAATTACTTAATTTTCATATTTTGATGGAATCCTCATGTGTAACATCAGGTCTGATATCCTGTTTCACTCAGAAATACATTATGAAAGTAAAATGAGTATGAACGGAGATTCAATCTGAGAAGCATTGCATGGTCGGTTGTTCTAATTGCACCCTGATCAAGTATTCCAGTGTGTGTCTGCATACTCGTTAAAGAATAAAGTGATTAATCTGGGGAAAACGGGGGTCGGGATCCTTACATGACCATAAAACAATCATTCTGACTACTGAAGCTGGGACGAATGAATGCAAATCCATCATAGGCAGGCTGTTTGTGTATGGAAATCCAGGAGGAAGCGTAATTACAGGCTTTATAGCCAAGGAAAGCACTAAAGCATTAAGAGTTGGGATAACAGCCTGAAACGTTCCAACAGCGGCCAATGTGGGTGCCAGCAAGCTAAATAAGACTTTAAGGGTCAAGAAGAGAAAGCCTGTCAGGGAAATAATAGGTCATTCTGTTTTTGCTGATTGTTGCACTGTGAAATAAAAGTTTTAGAAACAAGAAGCACAACAAGGAGGATTTGCACTGAGCCACAACTTTGCGGTTTGGCAGAGCGTGTTCAAGACGAAAGCTAGTTTGTTTTGGTCATGAGTGAGGGGTAAATATGAATATTGACTGTACAAATTAATCAAGTAGGCTACTGACCACACGTTTTTACACTGAGCCTAACCTTGGTCGTTCTAAATCTGCCTTTAATCCTGGGTAAAGGTACTTTAGAAGCGGATTTAGCGTAGCTTTTTTCCCGGGGTTATGACACCCCAACAAACATCAAACAAACAACAAACATCCAATCACGTGCTTTGGGAAACACAGTGTGTTGTATAAACAGTCGTTGCAGCGTTTGAGGCGAAATGTGTTAAATGTTGACGGAAAACACGTCAATTGGAGCGAAGAAGAGACTGTTTTATTCATACCTTTATAGTTCAAAAAGACCATTCAGGAAAAATCTGTATAGGCGGCAATAATATGAGGATGCGCGATGCTAAAGCTATTATGTAAACAGGTCGCCTGCTGCGTTCGTCCAATCAGTGACACTGACACCACAAATATTCAAATAAGAACGCTAACCCGGGGTTTAGGAATATACAGTGTGAAATTAATACCCAGGATTAATTTTAAACCCCAGGTAAATTAAAGCAGCGTGAAACGTGAATCAAGATCAGGATTCCATTTGCCCCTGGTTTAGAATGACCCAAGGTTAACTATTTCAAGTGTGAAAAGCCATTTAGTGTGCTATTGATCTAGAATAGCAATGAAGTATACAGAAAACGCTCCCGTATTTAGTTGTTGCATGAGCCTAGTGCTGCATTGTGGCGCCATGGGAATAAAATACTTTGACTACTAAACATCAATGACACACCTTTATTTTCAAGAGTGTAAATAAAGCATTCTTTTTTCTCAGGAAATTCAGTTGAATGCACATCATGTCTTAATTAAGATTTCCGAACTTATAAATAGGAACCTCCCAGGAGGATTTTGAAGACCATCATTATCAAATGCAAAAGTCTTCCTGCTGTATGAGCAGTTTCTGAAACATCTGTGTTTTATCTCATCTTCTCACTCACAGGATTGGACTGTCGATGTTCAGCACCATGGACAGCTCCTGCGCTGTATCACCTGATCAGATGGCGTGGGTAAGATGGGGACACAAACTAAAACCCAAAATCTACCAAAAAGTTTACTCACCTTCATGGAATTCAAACTTATCTTTCTTTTATCGGTGGAACAAAAAAAGCAGATTTGTCCCCCATACAATAAATGTCAGTAGGATCAAATGCGGCTTTAGATTTTATTGACTTTCATTGTATGGTCAAAACAGAACATTCTTCAGAATATTTCATTTTATGTTCCACAGAAGAAAGTAAGTTATACAGATTTGGAACAACATGAAAGTCAATTACAGAATTTTTATTTTTGGACAAACTATCCTTTATTTTATTGCATTACTTGTCAGCTCAAATAAGTGCAAAGTGTCAAAATGAGCAGATACGTTTTATTGAAGAGCATTTATCCTGATCATTAGCTTAGCTTTGGTTGCTATAAATAAATGTTTTCTCTGTGCTTTGTGCTTTTTCAACCATGAGAAACCAGCAGTGGCATGTAGTTTTAAGCCTTCTATTTTTTGAAGGAAAAGAAAGTAAATGAAACAAATGCAAACAGTAAGTGCTTCAAACTGAAGTATATATATTTTTTTTTTTTTTTATATGAAATACTGTTTTTTTTTTATTTAGTAATTTGACTTTAAAAAAATATCACTTTTATTGAACATCTGACAGTTATTTGAACTAATCTAACCGGTTGTAAAACACTACTAACTTTATAAAGCAAAATTAAGTGTATTTAAGCTGCATTTTGTCATGTTACACATTTTGATGACATGATTTTAAACCTCAGAGAAAATTGAAAAAAAAAAATGCACATATAATACTTCATTTGACCTCCAGAGGTTAACAATTTTCTTTCACAGACCATTTTCAGGCCCTGTTGTGTACCTTACTCATGAAAAGTCCCCAATACCTACAGTACCAGGCCTCTGACCTGTCCTGACTTTTATCATGGTTGCCTGGTCACCCCAAATGAGGGTTTGCACACAATGCACAAATGAAAGGTGACGGATGAGGTCTCTACACACGTGTGTAGACGCAGTAGCATTATTCACAAGTGGGAAAAAAACAGATCAAATTAAAGCAGTCATGTGTCATAACCTTGCAATTAATACAACTATTCTAGGCATGTTTCTAATCGAGCATGCGATCTATTGGACATTACAAACATAACTCTGGCCCAACAGGCCACTGCAATTTGTCAATCACTAATTCCCTTTATTGTTAAAGCCAAAAAGCTGCAGTATGTCCATATGTTTTAATATTCCTCAAAAATCCACTGTTTGATTTAATGCGTCATGGATCTTTGCCCAAATTAACATCACACAGCTGGTTGGTCTGCTCAGCTGCGTAAGTACAAGTCTTGTATTCTTTCCTTTCAACTTCTGTTCTTTGGCTTTTTATTTAACTGCACTCTTGTATTTCTCTAGATAGCAAATAATGACTCTCATATGCTGCTCCTTTACAAAACGGGTTCTTTCAGCCACTGTAAGGTAAGAGAGCAATCATACTTAATCTAGGACTGTTTTCTAACTGACAGTGCTTTAAGAGATTTAAGCAATAAGGTACATAAGGCTGCACTATACTGCAAATAGAGTCTGTTTTGTAATTGTTTTTGTTTTTTATAATAGCCAGAATCACTCCGTTTCCCTTGACAATGTGATTCAAACTGTCATTTTTCCATATACCCAGGCAATTCCACCCTAAGGCATTAAAAAACAAGTCATTTTCACTCTTTAAATATATATCTACCGCCCCTCTTTGCTCTTCAGGTGCGAATGGCTTCTGTCTTCAAACTCACTGCGTTTTAAAATCGATTCAGATATTTCAACAGGCTCCAGACGTGCCCGTCCCATCTTCATTTCCGCATCTGCGTGATGCATTTAGTCTGAGAGCACGCAAATCATTTTCATTCCCCACAAAAAGCAGCGGGTGTCTTGCAGTTATTTAGTGAGATTACATGGTGTATGGATCTCGTTCAAAAACGTTTTATTTACTCGTTCGCTGTGGATGGATGAGCTCGACTGAAGGGAGATGAGCAAGAAAAATGGGGAGAATGTTACAACAGAACAAACAAAGTTTTTTGAGATTTGCATATTTTTGGGTGCTGGAATCAAAAGTGTGAAGGCTTCAGTGCTTCCATCGCTTGCTTTTTCATGCTATGATATGTGGCATGAACTGATTTCAGGTGATTTCAAGCCTTAATAAATGGGGTGAATTGCTGTGATATTGCTTATATATACACATTTTAGGCTTAATATTAAGAAATAGTATAGTAGTACTCTAATTACTACTTGTGCACAATGCACATTACTTAATATTAAGCCTAAAATGGGTTTTAATGTCACTATTGATGAAGATTGTATGATTTTTGAGTAATATCGTCCTAAATGCAAGATATTTGAAGTGCACCTAAAGTATACTCGCAATAGTTCCACATTAGCACAATCAAAAGGACCTCAGCACTACTTCCGCACAATTAAAGTGCATTAAGCATTAATTCCAATTCAGCATATGTAAATTTATTTGTAGTGTACTTAGCATGAAATAAATGAATTTCAAATACATTTTAGTATATTTATTTTTCACTAAGGATATTATCATAGTCCAAGATGGCCTCTATATTATATTTAGTGATACATGGTCACACAGACATTAACAATAATCATATGCTGAGTGTTTGGAAGTTATCAGGCCAGTATCACACCAGTCCATAGACTTATATCACTATCACATGCTAAAGCATTCGCTCCCTATGTGCATGGTAATCTGTAATGTTTAAAAGTGTGTTCAAGAGGCGAGGGAGGAACAGGGCAGGGATCATAATTGGGGAGAAACTGAAAATGTCAGTTCCACTAGCTTAGAAATCTCAGTCTACCGTTTACAAGCTGAGCTTTTTAATTCCCTCTGGCCAGAATGCCAATTTTCTGCTATAGTAGTGCTATGTCCCAGGAATTGCTTATGTTAATAAAGCCGGTGAAATAACCGCACAATTAAGCAATTTTAGTGCTTAAATTTTAATTTGGAAATGCTGCCATTTCTCTGCTTAGTCATCCATGGCATGTACAAAAAATACAGACATGCACATTTTTCGTGTCTCATCTTTTTTCCTCATACATACAGGTGAAGGGTAGGTTTGTGTTTGATTGCACAGATTACTAAAATCAGGCTGGTCTTTCTTGATTTAAGTGTGACCGGTGGCCTTCAGTGCTGGAGGATTATTTGAGCAAAACAAATACTTTACATAATTTTAATAAGAAACATTCCAAAATAATTTCTTTCTATGCCTTAAAGGAACAGTTCACACTAAAAATGACAATTCTGTCATTATTTATGTTGTTTCCAAACTCTCTTGATATTATTTTTCACAAAAGGAGAATTTTGGCATGAACCAGTTGTGATTTGATGTCAATGACAGCGTATGGACTGTTTATATGGTGCTTTTTGGAGCTTCACGGGTAAAAGGAATTTTATTATTTCATCCAAGTGAATCTGTTGATTTGTTTACTTGTATTCATTTATTGATTTGTCCAGTGACCTTTTCTGCAGGTAACACAGTTACATCAGTAGGTGGTGAAACAGTGTCTTGTTGTGTGTTAACTTATGAGCAAGTCATTTGAATCATTCACTCAACTGATTTGTTCAAAATCGAGTCATTCACTACCAAAAGGACTCATTCTCTCTTTGTTGTGAACGAAATATAATGGCGATACACAAGATAAACAAGAATGATTCGTTTGCTTAAATGATTCATCCAAAAACAAATATTCATCAACAGAACATCTATTTTTGTGTTCCAAGGAGAGAAAATGTAGACCACAGGCAGTGACGGCGCTACACCGGGGCTAGGGGGCGCTATAGCCCCGTCAGAATTTTGAATAGCCCCGGTTTAGCCCCGGTTTACTCTGATGTCATCAATATCATTTATTTTCTTAGCACACCCACATATTGGTCTAGCCCCCCCTTAGCACCGGTAGAGAAAAAATTCTGGCGCCGTGCCTGACCACAGGTTTGCACGAGAGTAAATAATGACAGATTAATGAGGACAAAATACTGTTGGTTGGAACACAATGAAATAAAGATACAAATAACAGATTCAACCGAAAATAAAATGTTTATGTTATCTAAATGTCCTCTCCAATATAAGGACCAATCACAGGCCTGAATGAAGGACACAAATAATCAAGGCTATATAGATGCACTTTGGTTATTTGGGTGGATTTTCAAGCTTCTTTAGCTTGTTAAAGTCGGTGCGTGCTCAGTGCAATCGCAGCAACAAAACAGTAATTATCATTTGAAAAAGAGTCAGCCCAGAGCAAATCCCTGTCAAAAGCTTTGTGCAGTACCTGGGACTGGAGCCGCAGATCAAAGGCGTTTGATAGACTTCTGCTCTGTCATCATGGAACTTTCATAATCTTCTTATGATAATTCACAGAAGGGGAAAAAGGAGGAATTTCAAATGGCCTTAGCACATTCAGTCAGGGTTTGTTTTATTATAGAATGAGGATGTAAATAAATAATGTAATGCGACGTCGCTCAAAACGCAAAGCTCTCGAGAACTACACAAGGTCCCTTCACTTTCTGTATCAGCCGCTGACTGTAATCCTGTAACCACCTTGGAGTAGGAGCGATTTAGAAAATCTTTGACCTGCTCTGATGTGCCATGCATGTGTTCAATTATACACCGCCCTGCAATTTTTCATGTTGAAGTCCTCTTTTGGTTTTGACATCCACCATTTTGCAGTTCTCAGTATATGTCTGACCGATTCAGATACAGCTGCTAAAGAACTGCGTTTGACTGAAAAGTGTGGTAATTTGCCAATGAAAAGCCGGTAAATAAGGGCACTCTGGGCATCTCTCCATATAAGATGAGAGGTTATTTGGAAATTAAAAAGCTCAATGATTTCCAAAGTCTACGAGTGTGTGTTTATCCTCCATCAAATGATGATCTGACAAACCAATCACGATAAGAGGGGCGACGCTCATGTTTGTATGACACGAAACACTCAACATTTTCGCTCAGCGTGGGGCAATTTGGTCCTTTCTGCGCTTCTCAGACTTGCTTACAACATCAGAATATTGATCAGCTCCTCCTGGTTACTATGCTGAAAGCACATTTATTAGACTGGTATTTTTAAACTAACGTTTGAAGTGTTGTAGCCTACTTTAGTCCTGTGTGCCTACATTTTAGGCCACTGCTGCAATGTCAAAATCAAGCGTTTGGTGTCACCATTAAATGTCATCTTTGCATGCATATGGTTATAATACGGTTTATAAGAACATTTAACCTCTCGGTGAAGGAAATATTTAACGAGAAAAAAGCTCTGAGCGATGATTAAGGCGCTTAATTTTTGATGCACGAAGCACTACTGCCCTCTAATGGACCAAGTAGGTACAACGTATAGGCTATGTCAAACGTATGTGTATTGCACGTATTAGCTGAACGTTTTCAGAAATATGCGGTTGTTCACAACACAAAATGCAATGTTTGTAACTAAAATTACAGCTAGACAGGTAAATGTGCTAGGGAATCTTTCTGCATTCACCGCAAACCATCTGTACAATTGTAAAACGTTTTATGTACTCGATCTGTTCAGTGGGACCATGTGGATAGAAGACGTAATCAAAGAGAAGTAATACAGTCAGAAAAGTAAGTAAATATGTCACTCTCTAAATTCAGTATTGTGATTAAACTCTAAACTTGGACTAGGCTGGAGTATAGTTTGGCTGAAGTGGTTTGGTACATTAATTTGGAGCCAGATGTGATTCATGAAGTCCTCAAGTCTGTTTCATGATCCTGATGTCCAGATTAACTCCTCATGCCATGATGGTCCCTAATTGAATTCATACTACACCCTTAAAAATAAAGGTTTTCCAAAAAAAGTTTTCACAGCAATGCCATATAAGAACCATTTTTGGGTTCCCCAATTAACCTTTCGGTGCTTTATAACAGTTCTAAAAATAACCATTTTTCTTAATGTGAAGAAGAACATAATCTGTTTAAGAACCTTTTGTGAAATGTAAAGATTCCATGGATGTTAACAGTTCTTCATGAAACCGTTGATGCTGGTGATGAATAAGCTTAAGCATAAAATCATGGCTACAAAATACATGGTCTTTTTGATGGACAGTTAAAGTTGTCAGTTTTATGTCACAAACAGCCTGTCACCAACTTGATCCTTCACCTGTCTCAGTCTTTATCTTTGGCTCTCTGGGTGGAACTATCTGTGCCTGATACATGAATTCCCTCGCAAGGCTCTTCATGTGCGACTAGCGGCCACCGGTGTGTGACTGTCAGAAGAGCTGTGCTCTGCCCTGCTGATTAGTGTGACTACAGTAATCGCTCTGTGAAAACTCCCATAGACTTACATTGAAGAAGTTACGTCAACTGCATCTAGAGACTAGAATATCATATGAGACTTGGGGTTGGGCTCTTTTGACTACTTTGGATCAGTAAGTAACCACATTGCAACATGCTAAAAAAAACATTCAGAACTTCTTAGCTATCACACGGCAACACCCTCAACATTATGGTGATGGGGAGTTTTGTATGGGCAAGCACCACTCACTTATATGTTAACAAATATCTTATAAACAAAACAGGCCTAAAATGGCAGCATAAAACAGAATAATAAATATAGCCTATATGTTTCCACATTGCCATGTGAGAATGTAAAATTTTCTATATAATATTCTCTCCTTTTTCAGAACATTTCAACTGTCGTGCTCAGAAGAGAAGCTGTGCCGTATGTGAGAGACGCCCAGCAGAGAACAGAAGAACAGCTGGAGCACCTCTTAAAAAGTCACACTTTCATGTTCTAGTTGAGAGACTTTAAAATAGCAAATGTTTGTCAGGAATGTCCTTTTAATGTTGCTGTAGGGTTAGGTAAGTTGTGGGCAAGTTTTCAGATAAGGGAAAAATTTATTACGTTAACACTTGCAAGTCTTAATTACATTTTACACTGTTATGAGATGTTTATTTATTTTTTATTTTTTACTAGTGTCAGCATTATTTGGCTTAGACTACACTGTAGTACAGGTTAGAATAAGTGCATTTTATTTTTACCCGATTTGCTTCAAACTTCTTCAGAATAATGTCAAAACAAGGCCGATGTAAAACTGGTGAGGGGATATTGATATCTGGAATATTGTTGCTTAAGATGTACTAGCTTCCACTGAAGCACAGCAAATCATAAGACATTCCAAATGCTAAATCACTTTTCACTGAATTGTTACGCTGATCATATCATTTGTATCATAAACTGATGTTTTAGTTAGAAAAATGCAAGTTTGAAGCGTTCTCACTAGTAGTCTCAGATTTGACCCCAGCTTATGTGACAGCTTTGACCTGGCTGTGTTAAAAAAGCTCTCAGTGAATAACCTGGTTTGAGGATCTTTCATGCCTTGTGTCTTTGGGATGACCTGCTGTTTTTGGTCCTATCAGAGTTCTTACATCTCTTCGGCTTCTCTCTGGCAGCAGAGGACAGAGGAGAAGATCAAGACGCCTTTGATGTGTTGCCCACTGCAGGCGATACAGGGATATGGAATATGATTTCTGAAAAATGTAACAGCTAGATTAAAAAGTAACATCTGGTTGAAATTCACAGCAGGGAGTGGTATGATTTATGAGCTGAATTATTATGAAGTGAAGTAAATAAATTGTTCATGAAATTATTTTCTTAAAATTAAGCTTTCTTTGACACTTTGATATATTTGCGTGGTTGTGTGTATCAGGGATAAAAAAAAAAAAGAATTTAACAGTTTAGGTTTCCATTCCTCTTAAAAATGCTGGTTCCTTAAAGGTTCCAATAATTATTTTTTTAGGGCTTTAATAGTGAAATATTTGGGAAAAGTCGAACTTCTTGCTGTATGTTTTGACTGAGTATAATACGGTGGCCGAGAAGTGCAGAGCAAATCACAATTCTGAAAACAAAAAAACAAATTACAAACGCAAATGCAAGTCTAAAAAACAAAATAACAATTCAGAAAGCACAACAACAATTCATAAAACATTATAACAAGTCAGAAAACACAATGGCAAATTCGAAAACAAAATAACAAGTCAGAAAACACAACGACAAATCCGAAAACAAATTAACAAGTCAGAAAACACAATGACAAATCAGACAAACCGGAAGAGGTAGGTATAGTTTGAGACAGCGCCATTGGTTTGGGATTACTCACCGCTGACTGGAAGTGACATCTGTCAATCAACTTATACAGGAAAAACCAGCCGAAGAACAGCAGAGTCCTGGTAGAAAGTTCGGAGATGGTATTAAAGTAGCTTAGTTTAAATGTATTGTATTAATTGCCATTACTCTGGAATAAAATGAGTATATTTACATTTAGTTAAAAGTGGTTGTAAAACATCAGATCCAGTGGCGCAGTTGGATAAGCGCGTCATTGGCTTTTTGATGCGATCGACCCGGGTTCCATCCCACCTTTTGCCGAACTTTTTTTTTTCTCCCTTTTCAAATCTCGTATCACATTGTAAAGGCATTTATTTTCAATAAAAATTAAGGAAATAATCAAAAAGTTGAAAATAAAGTATCGGGTAGGGTTGGGGTAGGTGTAGGGAGGGCTTTATTGTACCAATAAAGTGGCATCCATTTAATAATTAAAATTAAAATTATAATTTACACTCAATACGTTATTATTGCATACTGTTTTATAATGTACTACAATACTGAAGTGCAGATAATTGCCACTATTTGCAACAAGTA
>NW_015552546.1:21892-22091 GCF_001515605.1 Sinocyclocheilus anshuiensis
GGAAAAACCAGCCGAAGAACAGCAGAGTCCTGGTAGAAAGTTCGGAGATGGTATTAAAGTAGCTTAGTTTAAATGTATTGTATTAATTGCCATTACTCTGGAATAAAATGAGTATATTTACATTTAGTTAAAAGTGGTTGTAAAACATCAGATCCAGTGGCGCAGTTGGATAAGCGCGTCATTGGCTTTTTGAGACGAT
>NW_015552546.1:22222-22388 GCF_001515605.1 Sinocyclocheilus anshuiensis
AAAATTAAAATTATAATTTACACTCAATACGTTATTATTGCATACTGTTTTATAATGTACTACAATACTGAAGTGCAAATAATTGCCAATTGCCACTACAAGTAGTATACTTCATAGTAGAAATCCTGCTATTTTAACAGTGTAAATAGGTATTTGCAATTTGCAC
>NW_015552546.1:29907-53821 GCF_001515605.1 Sinocyclocheilus anshuiensis
TCTGACTTGTTATTTTGTTTTCGAATTTGTCATTGTGTTTTCTGACTTGTTTTAATGTTTTCTGAATTGTTGTTGTGCTTTCTGAATTGTTATTTTGTTTTTTAGACTTGCATTTGCGTTTGTAATTTGTTATTTTGTTTTCAGAATTGTGATTTGCTCTGCACTTCTCGGCCACCGTAGTATAAAGAACCAGCTCAAAAGTGTGATTTGTTCGAAAGTCAAATGTTTTTTAATTCACTAAAAAGAACGTCCGGGAGTCGAACTACTGGATGCATTGTCTGATTCACTACAAAGAACCGTCTCAAGACAGTCATTTGATCCAGAGTCAGGCTGCCCTGTGTTTTTGGTCCACTAAAAAGAACCGTCTCAAAAGAGGGATTCGTTCAGGAGTCAAACTACTGGTCGCACTGTGTGTTTTGATCAACTAAAAAGAGTTGCCTAAAGAGAGGATCTGTTTGTGCTGTGTGTTTTTTATTGACTACAAAGAAAGCGAGTGATTTGTTCAAGAGTCAGAATACACTATTCGCACTGTGAGTTTCTGATCCACTGAAAAGAAAAGACTCCAAAGAGTATGCTAATTTGTTAGGGAGTCAGTAAGACATGTTCCTGGATCAACATCTTTTGTTGATCCTAGATCAACATTACTGTCCAAAAATAAACTTAACCCATTCACCTACCCCTAAACCTAACCTCACCCATAATTTATTCCTAAAATCAGTGTGAAATGATAGCTGATTAACAAGGGTGTAGAAGCACCTAACCCTGATTGTAAGCCTAAAACAGATATTTCCTGAAAAGTTATCCCTCAATTCTGATTGGTTGATTGGAATGTTGTTCCAGGATCAACAATGATGTTGATCCAGGAACATGTTTTACTGACTCCAGGAACATGTTGTACTTGGTGAAATCACATTCACCGTCTTTTTGATTCAATAAAATGGATAAAATAAGAGACATTCATTTTGTAATCGGACTACACTGTTCGCGCTATATGTTCTGTAGATGTTGCGGCGCAAATAAGCCAGTTCGGCCCACATCTACAGAAGAATGCACATGCGAGAATCATTAACCGAATCAAACTTCATTCATTTCCAATGTATTTCAATGCTTCCATTTATATCGCTGTGAATAAGAGCTTTTGCCAAAAGCATAGGCTAAATGTAAATAAATGGCATGCATGCATTTGTTGAAGTTGGTGTTTTAGAGTTTGTTCACCAGTGTTGGGTAAGTTACCCTACAAAAGTAATTAATTACTAGTTACTAATTACATCTTCAACAGTGTAATTAGATTACTGTACAAATTACTCTCTCCAAAAAGTATTTAATTACTGATACAAGGATATACATGAAACGGTTCTTTTAATTCTTTCAAATAAATAATAGATAACTACATCAATTATTCTGGTCACACTTTAGATTAGCGTCCAATTCTCACTATTAACTAACTATTAACTATGACTTTTACATCAATATACTCCTAATTACTGCTTATTAATACTTAGTAAAGTAGATGTTAAGTTTAAGAATTGGGTAGGATTAAGGATTTACATTTACATTTAATCATTTAGCAGATGCTTTTATCCAAAGCGACTTACAAATGAGGACAATGAATCAAAATCAACAAAAGAGCAATATGCAAGTGCTATGACAAGTCTCAGTTAGCCTAATGCAGTACACATAGCAAGTTTTTTTTTATTATATAATAAAAAGAAAACAGATAGAATAGAAAAAGAATAGCGTAAGCTAGAGTTAGAGGCCTTTTTTGCTTTTTGTTAATTGTATAATAAATAAAAAGAAAACAAATAAATAGAATACAAAAAGAATAGAGAAGCTAGTGTTAGTTTTTTGTTTTTTTTAAATAATAGAATTAGTACAGAGAGTTAGAGGGTCAAATAAAGATGGAAGAGATGTGTTTTTAGCCTATTCTTGAAGATTAGGCTGCTCGGATTGGGTTGGCCAGGTCATTCCACCAGGAGGGAGCATTTAATGTAAAAGTCAGTGAAAGTGATTTTGTGCCTCTTTGGGATGGCACAATAATGCACCGTTCACTTGCAGAACGCAAGCTTTTAGAGGGCACATAAGCCTGAAGTAATGAATTTAGGGTAGTTTTAGCAATGTGGTCTGAGAAAGTCAGCTGATCATCAATCACAACTCCAAGGTTTCTGCCCGTTTTTTGAAGGAGTTATGGTTGATATGCCTATCTGGATGGTGAAATTGTGATGAAACGATGGGTTTGATGGAACCGTAAGCAGTTCTGTCTTGGCAAAGTTGAGTTGAAGGTGATGGTCCTTCATCCAGCAAGAAATGTCTGTTAGACAAGCTGAGATGCGAGCAGCTATCGTCGGATCATCAGGATGGAATGGTAGAGGTAGAGCTGGGTGTCATCAGCATAGCAGTGATATGAAAAGCCATGTTTCTGAATGGCAGAGCCTAGTGATGCCATGTAGACAGAGAAGAGAAGTGGTCCAAGAACTGAGCCCTGAGGCATCCCAGTAGTTAGACTTGGACACCTCTCCTCTCCAAGATACCTTGCAGGATCTATCTGAGAGGTAAGAGTCAAACCACTGGACTGCGGTTCCTGAGATGCTCTTTGCCAAAAGGGTTGACAAGAGGATCTGGTAGTTAACCATGTCAAAAGCAGCGGACAGATCCAGCAAGATAAGTATAGAAGATTTGGAATCCGCTCTTGCCAGTCGTAGGGCTTCAACAACTGAGAGCAAGGCAGTCTCGGTTGAATGTCCACTTCTGAAGCCATACTAGTTGCTGTCCAGGAGGTTGTTCTGTGTGAGAAAGGCAGAGACTTGGTTGAACACAGCTCGTTGATTTGCAATGACAGGAAGAAGGGAAACCGGTCTGTAGTTCTCTAAAAGAGATTGGTTAAGGGTGGGTTTCTTAAGTAGTGGGGTTATACAAGTATTTTTAAATGCTGAGGGGAAAACACCAGTGTGAAGGGATGTGTTAATGATGTGAGTGAGTGCAGGTATAACTGCAGAAGAAATGGCTTGAAGGAGATGAGATGGAATAGGATCAAGCGGACAAGTAGTAGGATGATTAGAAAGGATGAGTTTAGAGACTTCTGCCTCAGAGAGTGGAGAGAAGGATGAAAACGAGTGTATGTTTGCTGGTAAAAAACACCAGTGTGAAGGGATGTGTTAATGATGTGAGTGAGTGCAGGTATAACTGCAGGAGAAATGGCTTGAAGGAGATGAGATGGAATAGGATCAAGCGGACAAGTAGGATGATTAGAAAGGATGAGTTTGGAGACTTCTGCCTCATAGAGTGACGAGAAGGATATGAACGAGTGTATGTTTGCTGGTAAGATGTGCTTGACAGATTGTGGTGTGGAAAATTGTGCACTGATGGTTTTAATTTTATTAATGAAGAACGTGGCAAAGTCGTCAGCTGTTATAGTTGATGAAGGAGGGGGAGGACAAAGGATTAAGGTAATTAAAAAAGTAATGAATCCTTATTCTGAAGGATTTAAAATAAGGTCTTGCAGAATAAGTGTTTTCACATTAATATGTGTTTTTTAAAGTAATAATAAAGTGCCAATATCCCAGTAATATTCATGATAATAACCAACTAGTTAATAGTAAGAATTGGACACAAAAGTGTTACCAATATTCTTATTAACTCGCCAAAGTATTTAAAGTGAGAAGAGTACATAAAAAGCATGCATTTTAAGGTTAGACTTTAAATTTTCATGTTAAATCCACTATTGTATTGTATATAAATGTTCTACAGTCTATACACTGTATTAAGTCCAATTAAATAAGTAACTGTAATTAAATAACAGAAAAATAAGAGTAATCCCTTACTTTACTTTTAAATTACATTTAAATTGTACTTTTTTTAAATTACAGTAACTAATTACTTGGCGACTAGTTACACCCAACAATGTGTGTGTGTGTGTGTGTGTGTGTGTGTGTGTGTGTGTATGTGGATCCAATATTCTTATTAACTCGCCAAAGTATTTAAAGTGAGAAGAGTACATAAAAAGCATGCATTTTAAGGTTAGACTTTAAATTTTCATGTTAAATCCACTATTGTATTGTATATAAATGTTCTACAGTCTATACACTGTATTAAGTCCAATTGCATAAGAAATAACTGCAATTAAATTACAGAAAAAATAAGAGTAATCCCTTACTTTACCTTTTCAAGGGAAAAGTAATTAAATTACAGTAACTAATTACTTAGTAACTAATTACACCCAACACTGTTGTTCACATTAATCTCAGAACTCAATGTCCCGGGGCTGTGTGTAAAATCACAGAAGGAAACGCACAACTGAGGAATACTGTAAATGGAATTTATATTTCTGAAGAACTTAATGAGGTGTGCTTAATTTGCACACTTCAGTTTTCCAATCTAAATATAACAATGATCTAAATGTTTTTTTTTTGTTTTTTTTTAAGTGTTAAAATTCTTTCCGTATCCTCAGAATAATTTCCTCTTCTCATACCCCTGGTTACACAGTAGCACGTGACTGTAGTGCCACCTGCTGACTGAGCCTCCACTCTGAGCCTGTTTACCTGACAAATTTGGCCTGAGCTTGCTTCCTTTCGTTCTTCTCATCTCCTGTTCGAGCCATCATATTCACAGCTCACTCTCACAGGTAAGACCTTATGAACTCAAAATGTTTATCTGTGCTAAACTGTAGAACTGCCGACCTGAATTCAGAATGATCACACAAATGATTGATCCTAGTGTGACATTTATTCTAGATGTGCAAGATTATAGATACTGTCGTAACTTAGTTTAATTTATTTACTGTAACATATGACCTTATAAAAGTCTGGCTGATCTGGACATTTCAGCCTGTGTGTACAAAACACACAGGAAAAATCAAACACTAAGAGGATATAATGCCTTTTGAAATCCTTATGTCATTATTGATTGCATTTAAGAACTGCAGTTCAGTTCTGATGATCAAAAAATCTCTCATATACCATCTCTCTCACCTATCAAGCTCTACTCACCCCGCTGTCTTCTCTTTTTCTGAACCATCTGGCACCTCTCATTTCTTCACGCTTGACCAGTCTGTCACCTTCTCATAGGAAAAGAAGGTTTCCTAATGCATCTGAATAATGGGATGCATATATCATGAGGAATTTTAACTTGTGTATGAAATGTTTAAGCTTCTGAATCAAGAGCAATGTTTAAAGCAAGACCAGGGGGAGGCTGAGAGGAAGAACGCCAACACTGTTTGTTTTCACAGTCCAGTGCCACTGTGATGAACAGAACTTAATTAAAGTTCACATCAGCTTTGGAATTGTATCAGAGCTCTTGGGGTCCTCTCATCTACTTTTTTTTTTCTGAAGTGAACCAGGGCTTATAAAAATGTGCATGTAAAATAATGTATTTATTGTTTACTAAAATATATTTATTATTTTTAATACTTTATTTAGAATTTATTTAATTATTTTTAAATATTAATTTATTTTAATTATAGTAATTAAGTTTCAATTAATAAATGAAGACTTTTATTCAGCCACGATGCATTAAATTAATCAAAAGTGACAGAAAAGACGTTTATAATGTTACAAAATATTTGTATTTTTAATAAGCTGTTTCTTTTCATCAAAGAATTAAAGGAGATTAATGGCTGCTGAAAATTCAGCTTTGCAATTATAGGAATAAATAAACATTTTAAATATAATAAAATAGAAATCAGTTATTTTACATTCAATATTTTTAATACCTTTACTATATTTTTGATTTTTAATCTAAATGACTAAATGATTTTTAATTTAAATGAGCCTTGACAAGCATAAAATATTTCTTTAAAAACATAAACATTTTTTACCAATGCCAAACTTTTGAATAGTAGTGTACGGTTTAATCTACTTCCGCACAACCTTGCTTACCTAATATTATATGTTACAAATTTCATAAACTCATGTTTACCTAATAGTTGGCATTTTCTTATATACTTGAATCAGACATTGTGTCGTTGGGCCTGAGGTGGTATTAAAACTCTTTATGCAGAAGAGCTCAGTGCACATGCTGGAATAAATGAATTTATCATTTTTAAATAAAGCAAGTAAAATTGCAACTCTGTGAATGTATTAACAGGAATGAGGTCTCATCTGACTCTCTTTTTTACGTAACGATTTCACTGACTAATTAAGTGATGAATTATGGATCAGTGGTGTCAGTCCTATTCTGTAAATGCCTCACAAAGCAAATGTGTTTAAAATTTCAGAATGGAAAATCACTAATGGAAAAGATGTATAAAGGAGAGAAAACTGAGTAATATTTTGACTTTGTAGTTCACATTTATTTATTTATTTTTTATTTGACTTCATATGAACCAGTTAATTGTGTATAATTTTTTGTCCTTTACAAGAGGAGAGAATCTTTAGGAGGTGGAGGAGCTGTTGTTTGCACCCATATTTTATGTTAATTGCATTTCCATTTTTATTTAATTTGTTAAAAATATATATATATAGTATAGAAATGCGTGATTTGTAATGTAACACCTCTCAGATCGTAATACAAAAAGCTCACCATCTGACCTGTCCATCTCCTTATCCAACAATTCAGAGAATATTAATATATTTTGTTACATTATTGACCTTGAATTTGGTTTGTAAGATAAATGACTTTATCATATGAGAGTATCATGTTAAAATTGCTCTGATATCTGTTGATCTGGTCAGATAACCATGAAGTCATTGACCCATCCTGCTGCTTTTAATAGATAGATTTAAAAAAAAAAAGAGAGAGCTAAATGACGGACTTTCATAAGCCCCCGGACAGAGGTCAGCAGAGATCAGATGGTCATGAAATGTGTCTTGTTTCGACAGCCTGAATAAAAAAGGTTTTTTGAGAGCAACTCTGGCTGATCTCAGTGGAAGCACGTTCATGCTGACTCACAGAGACACTGAGCCGTCTGCCAAAACAAGTACGACAAAGGCCAGAGAAAACATAACATTAAAGAGCTATAGTTCTAATGCAGAGGGAGGCTGGACTGATTATTTGCTCAGTGATATCTTCAAAGATGTGACTTTAACTTCTTTTTTTTTTTTTAAGTTTCATCTAAAAAATGTAAACATTTGAATTAATTATTTTGGTTTATTGATGTTTTAAGCTTTAAAGTTGCATGAAGTCTTTTTGTGTATGTTATGACTAGTTTTTGATTCATTCAGTAAAATTCAATCAATAATTAAAGGAAAAGTGTCTAATAATTGAGGGTTGCAGAGATATGCTTGTAAAAAAGAAATGTATGTAATGTGCACTTGTAGTGTACTTCAACAAGTAGATTTTGTCTTTTTTTTTTTTTTTACTATTTGCTGAAAATATAATATTAATGACATAAAAATGCACTTTCTGATCATGTCAAATCTTCTGATATCTGTTGATCTGGTCAGATAACCATGAAGTCATTGACCCATCCTGCTGCTTTTAATAGATAGATTTTTAAAAAAAAGAGAGAGCTAAATGACGGACTTTCATAAGCCCCCGGACAGAGGTCAGCAGAGATCAGATGGTCATGAAATGTGTCTTGTTTCGACAGCCTGAATAAAAAAGGTTTTTTGAGAGCAACTCTGGCTGATCTCAGTGGAAGCACGTTCATGCTGACTCACAGAGACACTGAGCTGTCTGCCAAAACAAGTACAACAAAGGCCAGAGAAAACATAACATTAAAGAGCTATAGTTCTAATGCAGAGGGAGGCTGGACTGATTATTTGCTCAGTGATATCTTCAAAGATGTGACTTTAACTTCTTTTTTTTTTTTTAAGTTTCATCTAAAAAATGTAAACATTTGAATTAATTATTTTGGTTTATTGATGTTTTAAGCTTTAAAGTTGCATGAAGTCTTTTTGTGTATGTTATGACTAGTTTTTGATTCATTCAGTAAAATTCAATCAATAATTAAAGGAAAAGTGTCTAATAATTGAGGGTTGCAGAGATATGCTTGTAAAAAAGAAATGTATGTAATGTGCACTTGTAGTGTACTTCAACAAGTAGATTTTGTCTTTTTTTTTTTTTTTACTATTTGCTGAAAATATAATATTAATGACATAAAAATGCACTTTCTGATCATGTCAAATCAAATGTTCTACAAGTTCATTTTAAACACTATGTTTGAATAATCTTTTGTTGTGCATTATAAAAATACACATTTTAATGTGTTGACTTACATACTAAAGCACATGTAAAGTACTTGTTATCTGATATTACATTTAAAGTAAATACATTTTAAATGTACTATATTGCAACGATGTCAATAGAACGTTTTACATTTCAATAGAATACATTAAAACATATTTTAGTTACCATAAATGCTTGTCGGTACATTTGGCAGTACTCTTTACTCATATTTCAAAGACAAGCATAGATAACTATGAAATAAGTATATATATAAAAATAAAAAATAAAGAATACTTAAGTTTAACTAATTGCATTTACTATAAGTTTAAACTATAATACATTTTCATTTTAATCACAAGTAACATGTTAAGTGACATAGCAATGCCAAGATAAGGGGTTATGAACTGATGAAGTGTATACCTGGAATGCAGTGTAAGTTACTCTGCATAAAAAGCATCTGCCAAATGCATAAATGTAGAGTACATTTATGTAAAATGTCTAAATGTGTCTATAGGCCTATCCACAAAGTATCATGATAAACTCAGAGCAACAGATACTACAGCAGTGGATCACTCAATCCCACAGGAAAGATACGGCCAGGCTACATATCAAACATTTTTCACTTCAAACACCCCTATGAAGTGTCTTAATGTCACTCAATAAAGCAGTAACTGAATCCTGTGAACTTTAACACACACACACACCTGGTTCTTTCTCGCTTTCAGACACTGATTGATCTCCAAGGATCTGCTCAGAGAGATAAAATGAGGAAAAATATGATTTACCATCTACCATTAAACCCATAAGAAGGAAGCACAACCTCGCTATGAGTTCTGGTTCTTCTGTATCTAACCAGTACTAATGTAAATCAGCTTGACCTTCTGGATTGCAGGAAATTTTTTTGAGCATTAAGCAAGTATCTTGGTCTGAATCCGAATCCGAATATCTGTAATTTGTTGATGTGCTTTCGGTGCACCTCTGTGGCCAAGCAAAATACATTAGATGCATATGTTCCATGTAGCACACTTATTGATGCATTAGTCAATGGCCATCTGTTCATATAGTGGCTGACCTGTTTAATTCCTATCCATGTGGCCTTTCAATACATATGTATGTCTGTAACTATCATTGAAACTAATATGGCATCTCCATGTATCTCCATATTTCAGCACTTCAGAATTTTAGAGAGAAATCTGTTTTCACGAGTAATTATTATATATCAGCTATTATATATTATTGTCCTTGAATTTGGCTGAATGTAAGTCTTTTATAAATATATTATATTTTGCATGTACTGTATATAAATAGCGAAACCACATTTCCTCTGGGTCTGGGTCATTTTGACTCTGAATCAACATGAACCAGGCCAGTTGTTATTGGACTTTGACTCTGACCTGAAACAACATGACCCGTTCCTATAGGGCTTATCACTATGACTTCCATAGTTTAAAACCTGCCTCCCATTTACATTGAAGTCTTGATCTAATACAGGAAACTTGTAGCAGCCTAGCAGTTCTGCATCCACTGTTTATTTACTTAACAGTAAATTATATTATATGCAGGCATGCTTTTCTTTGTGAGTTGAACAGAAGGTGTGGCTGGATGACAGTGATAACTTATCATAGAAACAATGCTGACTGTACAGTTTTCAGTATTGGGAGCTGTGCTTAGGCTGTACAAGGCCAATTCACCACAACCTCAAGAGAATTCACACTCACCACTTTTCTGTAGACCTCAAATGAACCTAAAACATGATATCCTTCAGTTTAGAGCAAGCATGCACAAGTGTTAAAATATAATATTACATCGACTCAAGAAGTTTAGATACGTTTTTTTATTGTCCCTCCCAAAGTTATTAGTTCAAAATTCATCCACAATTTTGAATTAGCCTACATTAGTAATGTAAACATAAAGTATATTAGGTAACACTTTACTTGAAGGGGTGTGCATAAGACTGACATGACACCTTCATAATCATAACATGACACATGTCATGAATATTAAGGTTTTTTTATGCATGTTTATGACAACTGTCATTAAGTGTCATTCGCTCAGTTATGTCATTTTTAATGCAAATATGACATTATTTGACCTAACCCTACCCCTACCCTTACCCCTAACCATAGCCCATAACAAAGACATCTCAAACAATGTCATCTTTGCATTAAAAATTACATAACTGAGCGAATGACACTTAATGACAGTTGTCATAAACATGCATAAAAAACCTTCATATTCATGACATGTGTCATGTCATGATTATGAAGGTGTCATATCAGTCTTATGCACACCCCTTCAAGTAAAGTGTAACCGTATATTATGTAAATGCATTAATAGGCTTAAAATGCAACACTCAAATGTATGCAGTATACAGCATTTGTCTCATTATTTATGAAAGAGCTCTTGAAGTTTGAAGATTCCTGGTTTAGAGACGAGTGAAGCAGTCAGTCAGAATGTTCCTGTATTTTCCACCAGATGTCACTAAACACAATATTTATACAAAAATCACTTCTGAAACATATATAGTATTGTATAGTATAGGATTAGACGTTTATAAAAGTGTTTGTGAAATTTTAAAAAGAAAAATAGCCTATATGAGATATTCCTTATTTAAAGACATGAAAGCGAATTATTAATGTACTTTAAGTCTGTTTAAGTCTCTTTACTTTTATTCGGTAACATTAGAAAACGCTCGAGTTTTACGTTCGCACTCGAGTGTTCCAGTTGTTGCGTCACATCCAGGGGCCCCTGGGCACTCGGCTAGATGCTGGTGGGCGTGACGTCATGCACGAAAGTTTGATACAATGCCCTCCATGTTTAGGGGAAGTTGAGTGCTCAACTGACAACAGTAACATGTGACGTATCGAAGATATGTAGGTGATCAATGGGATTTTTGCTTAATTGACGCGACCGCTTGGAAAGCGAAGGCTCGCTCAAACAGAGTTGGACCTGTGAAGTGTTTTGGGTGAATGGTTCGTGTAACACCCAACTATAAAGCCATCTGTTCTCGGGTAGACAAGCGGGCTGCTTTGGGTAAAGCGTGTATCGGAATTAGTTTACACCAAGCTGTTTTTTGGACTTTTTGTGTTTCTTTGTAAAATGAGGAACCCGTTGGACAGACGCTTTTAGGATTGTTCTTCGGAGACAACAGCCCTTCTCGGCGAGAGTCAGGCATCGTCCGTTAGAGGAGTATCAGAATGAGAAAGCCCAAAGTGGGTCGGATGTTTCTGGCGACATGCGTCGGATCGTTTTTCATTCTTATATTATACTTCCAGAACATCTCAAGATCAGGTGAGTCTTACTAATAAAGTAGCGATGTATGATTCGTGAAGGATTTGTTCTTTTGAGTCGGATCTTTTAAATGAACTGGATCTTTTGCGCAAATTGGACCGAATCTGCGGTTCTGAAATCACGCTCACTGAACCAACAACCCGTTCCATTCTGACATGTTCGATTCGTATGATCAATGTCAATTGTTTTGCTCATTAGCTTGTATAACAGTTTTGTCAACACACACATAATAGTTTCGTTTTAGATGTGTAGAAATGTTTTTACTGGAGACATTCATTTTAGTAGCCTACTGTTCACTGTAAATGCTAAATGTATTTCAACCGTTCAGCATTAAACGTTGTTTCAACGTTAAAACAAGAACCGACCTTATTTCAACTATATTTCAATGTTGAAGGTCAGTCATATGCCGGCTGGGTATGTTGTTATATCTGGGTCCAGTCAACGAATGAACTGGATACATTACAATAAAAGTTAATAGAAAAGCTTAGGTTGATAAAATAATCATATGTTTATGTTTATATGTAGCCTACATGTGTTTTTTGTTTGTTTTTTTTGGAGTATTGTAATATGCAACATCCAACCCGATCGAATGAGAAAACGTAACTATATGACAAGGAGGCGAACAACCATACACATCATACAAATTAGTCACTAATTTGCTAAAATAGTTACAAATTGCCATAAGATTGTGTTGGCCACATCCATGTATCTACTGAAATTAAGTTTGGGCTGTGAGCTCAGAGCATATTCAGCTGTAAACTTATTGGTGTACAGCTAATTCTTTTAATCGGTGGAAAAAGGAAGTTAGATAACATGTTTCACCAGCCAAATGTAGGTTACAAATCAGACTTCTTGCAACAGGTCATGACCACATCCTAAATTCGTTCTTGGATTGATGACATTCACTTTTTTAAGCGTTAACTGTGGGCAATGATGATGCAAGTGCATTTTATCCCATAGCTCCTCCCAGGTCTGGACATCCTAAAAGTCTTGGGTCATTGACATCAAGGAATGGTTGTGCTATTTTGCTTTTGTCTGTTAAAGTATCTAAATGTCATGTACATTAAATGGTGTGATGGTTAATAATCTCGGTTGATAGCCGAAAGGTTGTTGGTTTTAATCCCAAACAGGCCGATCCATTAACCATTCTATAACCTAAGTTTTCCCATTTTTCACTGGTTAACAATTACTGTTCTAACCTGTGTTGAAAGACTTAAAATGACCTCTTACCCTGTGAGATCTTTGGCCTTGTTTGCACCTGGTTTTAAGATGCGTTTTCAGTGGTCTGATCACATTATGAGCTGAGACGCATTACCGATTACACCTGGTCTTAGCATGCATTTTTAAATGCATTTCATTTCAGTTCAGATTTCCTCACATCTTATTTTGGCACACTTGCCAGTCATGAATCATGACTATGACCAATCATGAATATGATGACTGAAGCCATTACGCTGTTTATGAGCGAGCAGGAAATGGAAGCAAATGGAAAGGATATTAATGGTAACAGCAATTTCAATCGATTGTTTTGGTGTGCTTACTCAAAGCATGTCCCATAATGCTCACATTTTAGGTATACACTACAAAAGATCAAATGCTTTTTTGACTACCTCTGGAAGTGAAAATGGACAAGCTCAAAACATTTATGCCTGTATTTAACGTTGTCCACTTGTGGTCGATGAAAAGCATCTTGATACCAGGTGTAAACAAAGCCTGAAGCAATGACTGTCAGATTGAAATCCCCTGAAAAGCCCAGCGAGCACCTTGATGTCAAATATTAGTCAAGACATGATCAAGACAACATCATTTTACATTTCCAGTGGTAATTGGGTGAAAATAGAAAGTTAATCCCACACGTAGACTGTTTGATGTTCAATTTACATCAAATCAATGTCATATCAAGTTTCTGACGTCAGTTTGATTTGCGTATTTGATCGTTTTTTGACGTCAAACTAGGCCTGGGCGATGAAAGGGTATCGATATGTATCGACGGTACACCTTCTTCGATAATGATATAAAAAATTTTCGATATAGTGCACGATATAGGCACGTGCTATGAGTGACGAAGACAGCACACACGAACATAAGCACTGTGCCTGCCTGTGATGAGGAGATTGAAAAATAAAAAAGAATATTAGTCGAATTTAAAATAAACATTTGCATTTGAATGCAAAATAGTACAGTCAAATGTTAGGTGTGCGTCAGGGAGCACGAGATGCGGTGATGATGATGTAAGTGACGTTGTAGTTTAATGTTTTGTTAGTCTAGCCCACGAGACTCGCAGTTGCTACGTCATTCATTCAAAATATTAGAGAAATATAGTAGCTCAATGCGTAGAAGATCTTGATTAGGTTAAAACCGAAACCAAGCCATTCACACAGAATGCATATTCAGCGCATTTTCTAGACGGACGAATATGACTACTGCACTCGCGACACACAAGAGATGTATAGAAAGCCATGCAAGGTTAAAACAGTTTAAACTTTTAGAAAACAGGTCACGAATTTGTGGAGGTTTATTCCTTTTCACTGCGTCTCATATGTTTTTAAAGGCAATATGTGTGATGGGCGATTTAGCTCTTTGTATTAAGCAATGCATAAATACGTGATGCTGTTTTGTTCATAATTGTTTATGCAATTTACGAAATTATATTTGATTTATGAGTTAATTTAGACATAATGCATGTTTTTTATATATATTATAAACAGTTATCTCCTTGCATTGACAATTTAATGTGCTGCATTATTTTGCTCATTGCACCCTCCTGTGGCCTCGGGAAACAAGCCAAAAGTTTAACCTATTTAATCTGCATATAAAACATTAGAAATTAGATATTTGTTTGATTTTTATTTTGTGTTTGACTGTTAAAACAAATATTTGTTGTTTGTCTCAATAAATTGAGTTACTTTAAAAATGCAGTGGTTAAATGTAAACATCTTGCTATTGCTCTTTGTTTTAAAAAAGTTTATAAAAAATTTCAATAATTATCGATATCGAACGATATGAAACATTATATCGTTGCTACATTTTTTAGCTATATCGCCCAGCCCTACGTCAATTGCCAATGGCAATGATTTAGTGCATTGTCATCACTTCCAACTGACAATCTTAGGTAGTTAAAGTTTAGATAACACAGACATGCATGCCACATTAAAGCAGTTCCTCTGACATACTAAAAAGGACATCAAACTGTCTTTAGAGTGCACAAGTGTAGACTTCAGCCTGTTTAGAACAGCGAACAAAAAACGGCTGTTGAAACCCGCTGGAAACAAAGCAGACAGAGAGAAAAACTGCCCCTGGAATGTTTGGAAAGCCCCCACTGGGAGACTCTGGGGCATTCCAAAACCTTTTAAACCTTTCCCATGATGCCTCGGAGAGGAACGGATCACCTTGAAGAAGGATAGTGTGAGATTAGAGAAGAAGGGGGAATTAAAGGTCAGTGGCTTTGACTGTCCCCAGAGTTTTGGGAAAGGCTTCATATGACCATGTGAGATTTTTCAACCAGAGATTAATTAGATTCATGACAGTTTACGGAGGTAAACCTGTGCTGTGACTGTAATTTATGAGTATGGAAACCACTTGGACAAGATCAGAAGCAGCATGGTGTAGTGAAGTATGTAACCACAAAAGATATGTAGATTATGGTTAGTTTCCTGTGAATTATAGAGAGACTATGAACAAATAGAGATAACCTGGTAGTAATAGCTAATGTTTATTCTTGTTTTTTCATGTTGTAAACAAAACCTCAGTTCTTTCTCTTCGCCCAGGAGACCTCAACGAGAGCCAAGTTCAGAGTCTTTTGGTGAAAATTTTATTATACAGCCAAGATTGCAAAGCTGGCGTCAATGTACTGTAGGAAGGCTTTTCCCCCCCAAATTAAAAGAATAATCCACTTCCCCTGACTAGACTTGGGCCCCATTGAACTGTTCTTGTCTAGGCTTGTTAGTAAGGAGTATAACAGCTTTATGGTACATGCTGCTCAATAATAGTTCAGGATCTGACCCTAGAATGTCCTCCTGCCAGAGGCAAATAGCTCATCTATGGTAAAAGAACATCATGTGATCCTTCATTTGTCTTTCCTTAACAGGTGTTTGTAGATCACACCTGCATTTTTGAAGACACTGCTCTCGGTGGGCCTCATTCACAAATAATTGCATACAAATTAGGTGCTCAAAGAAAATTTTCACTGGATTCACGTTTATACACATACAATTGTTCTTAAGGGGACAGTTCACACAAAAATGAAATGTTTGTCATCATTCACCCTTCACTTGTTCCAAACTTGTACAAGTTTCTTTCTTCAGGAGATATTTTGAAGAATGTGGGTAACCAAACAGTTGATGCCATTGACTTCCATAGTGTTTTTTTTTTCTCCCATAGCATAGAAACGACTACCGTCAACTGTTTGGTTATCAGTATACTTCAAAATAATTTATTTTGTGTTCAACAGAAGAAAGAAACTCATACAGGTTTAGAACAACTATGAGTAAATGATGACAAAATGTTCATTTTCAGGTGAAATATTCCATTAATCTTATTCTAATATTGATGAATCAAGGCAAGTCATTCTAAACTGGGAAGCCTTTATATAGGCTTGAATGTGATTAAACTGATTGTAGGCTCACATTTTCATACTGTGCATTATTTGCTTAAAGCCTTTTTTTGGCTCATAGACAGTTATTTGCTGAGCCACACCCCTTCAATGGTCACAAGGTCACACTTCACAGGAAGTTTGGCTATGCTGTATACCATTGTGTCCTCTTTGCTTCTAAAAAGTGGTTCCAATAAAAAGAGCTGATACAAGTGATCTTAAAAGTAGTGCTCTCTAGGTGTCTTGGCCTAATACTTGCAGCAGCTATCAGTAATTACCTTAAAATGGCTTTTGTGTTTATGTATGTTTCTTCACAAAACCACTTGATAACCGTCCTCATGTGTTGGCGCATTTATCCTGTGATCAAGTTCGCAATAGGAAAGTTGTTTAATTATCAAATATTGAATTTCCCCTCATTCTTCTACTGATATGCTTCTTTTTACCTGAAGCCAACATCAAGAAAACTTGTCCAGCCAAAAGGCAACCAGTGAGGTACAACTAATGAAAGTTTAGTGGTTTGTCCATGAGAAACATATGGAGCTGCTTCCCTTTCTGTGCAGTAAGTGACTGTGAGTCAGAGCACAGATTGAATACTCAGCTGGACTGTGGGTGAGCTTTTGATAAAAGACCTTTTAACATTTCCAGTAAGTGAGGGTCATTTCTTTGACCTTGGCTCCATCACACCCACTGTGGGCAATTTGAAAGTAAGACGATGTCTCCGTCCTTTTAATTAAAGGTCCCATATTGTCAAAACTGAAATTTCCTGGCTTTTTTCATGATAACTGAGGTGTAGGTGCTATGTAACTACCATATACGTTTCAAAACAGTCAGTCCACAGTAAAATGCACACAACCTGCATAAAGTAGCTGCGATTTTTCACGAACCGTTGTGACTTCTGTAAAAAGTTGACATCAGAACTACACAGTCACCGCCTTCAGTCACCACCCCGAGCACCGCCCTCAGTCCCACTCTCCTTTTGCCAAACCCCCAGACAACATCTCGTCCATGCCATTGCTGAGCGACAACACGGAAACATGTCGAAAAGGTTCACTTTAACCACGAAACCAGATCGGCCGACCTGTAACGTTACACTCTCACTCAAAGGATGGACAATCTGACAGGATTGTTACTATGAGGTGGATCACATCTAACGTGTATAGTAAAGACAAACTCACCGTGTCTATCTAGTCATGATGAAGATGTATATTTAAAGTCCCAGAGTGGACTTCTTGTTCTCCTCTGATAATACCGTGTCTGCTGAATGTGCAGCAGTTTCGTTGCTTATCTGACCACCATCAGTTTCTGCTGTTCGTGTTTACAGAGGCAACATTGCTGACTTCGCCACACGTCATACTTCTTTTCGCTTGTTTAGTTTGACATAGACAGTCTGATTAATCTCAGTTGAGCATTATACTCAGCTCCCTCACAGTTCTTTCTGGTAAAACTGCATATTTAAGGGTAATTTTAAAGTAGTTTTAGGTATTCTTGATGTTGATTTTCACAATTGCTTATAGCAGCAACGAGATGGGAAATAGTCAACTAGTTGTCCGACAACTAATTATAGAGGGATACAGTGTTCATTTCTTCACGGATAATTTGTTACGAAGCATTTACACCGCATGGCTGTAAAACATGAGCTCACCCATTACCATCAAGCAAACGTCCAATGCTCATATGTGAGCCTGTTGGAAAAGTTTATGAAGTTCATTACTCCAGAGGCCTAGAAACAAAACTCTCTTTTATCCTTGAAAATTGCGGCACATTATGAATTAATTGAAGGTCAAATTGGATTTCAGATTTTTACTTTTTCCAGTAATGCAGACTAAATTGTTTCCTAAATTGTTTGTGAGACTTTTACACATTTTACACTCTAGTTGTAGTAAATTAAAATGATTATGCTCGCACAGGTTGGAGTCAGCCTTATCGATTTTGGGATAAACCACCTAGGACGCTACAATCTGAGAATTTAGACTTAAAACCTGCATTTAACAACCGATTTGAATGGATAGTTCAGCCAAAACTGAAAAGTCTGACATCTTTGGCCCTGTCCCAAATGGAACACTTCATGTGCACTTGCGGTCTTACGGATTTCCGTTAAGTCCACGAGACCGTAGGGTGTCCCATTCGTCATTTTAGCGTTCAGAAGGGTGCTCGCGAGCGCCCCCTTTGCGGCCATTATGCGCCCTCGATCCGCACTTCTGCTGAGCCCGCACTGGGGCGAACTCCGCAGCAGACTTCTACCCGGCAGTCAAAGCGGCATTACGTCACGAAAGTGCGGACTCGGAGGAAGACCGCGAGGGTTTAGAGTGCCATTTGGGACGGGGCCTTTTACTCATCCTCATGTTGTTTCTAAACCTTTATGACTTGGTTTCTTCTGCAAGAACACAAAAGAAGAAATTGTTTGTTTTGGACTCCGCTGGCTACGGGCGAAAATAATTTTTTTTTAAATATCTTTTGTGATCCGCAGAAGAAAGTAAGTCATTCAGGTTTGAAATGACATAAGGGTGAGTAAATGATGACAGAAGTTTAATTTTTCATTGATCTGTCCCTTTAATGTTTGATTTGAAAAGCATAGTTTTGATGCTCTCTTGCACAGATAAATAAACTTACAACAGTTTAAAATCCACTTTCTGACAGGATCCTTCAGGCATATGCGTTTGGTATAGCGTCATAAGCCATAGTTGGTTTGTCTAAGTATTACATTACCCATAAAATGACATAACTCTGGGAGTCGTTCTGCTCTACGGGGCCAAGTTTCCCAATAGACCTGTTTTATATTTTATGAGGAACTGCGCACAAGATGCTTTTGATTTAACATGCTGCCGGGGCATTGGTCATCCCGCCAGCCCTCCTGATCCTTCGCTCTTCCTTTCAGACAGCTGAGACTGGAGACGGATTTTAAGCCGTCAGAGATTTGGATAGAATAAACAAATCACACAAAGGACATGAACAGATTGTTTGATTGCCAAACACTGGCACTCGTTTGGATAGAAGGCAGTTTCTTGATGTAGAACAGCTTGAGGGACGCAAGTTTGCTGTGTCTTCTCTTTTGTTTTCTTAATTTGTTCACGCTTCAGGACTGGGAAAGAGAGAAGGGCATAATAAATAAGGGGAAATTTCCAGCCTAAAATGGAATTTTGGGATTTGGGATGAACAGTCATGGCTCTATGTTAGTCAGGGATAGAGTGACACCCTCACACTGAGGCTCTGAAGAGAAACAGAGAAGCACAGTCTTTCTTCACATTTCATATATATGCATCTCTTTCCGTCTTCTCAATTTCGTCTATAGTTATCAGAGTAAAGCTCATGCTATGAATGGAATACTGTACAGCAGGATGCGCTGGGCCACTTTGAGTGGACGTAACTTTATCCAAATCTCTGATTAAGCACATTCCTCACTTGGTAATGGATTTAGCTTTATGGCATATTAAGGCACACATTGGAGTTCTACTTCCTAGTGTGCTTGGGGCAGAGAGGAAAATGATTGCTTTAGTTAGAAAACTATTCCCCTCTGCCCTAAGAACACTTTATGGCAAGTAAAACTCCTTTTTACAGAAACAGGTCTCAGTAAGTATTCATTAGAATTTCAGCCTAAGCATTTTAATAATTTTGCACTGTAATTTGATCAAATCAGTAATTCTCAATCATGTTCGTTCTTGTTTCATAGCTTAACATTTCATTACTGCCTCAATTTTGCAGCTCCTAGAATTATGGCGTGCTTATGTATAGAACATCCTCCATAATTTAACATTAAAGGTTTGACAGAAATGAAAAGAAATTCTATGGTCTACATTATATATTATTCCTCATAATTTAAAAGTTTGGTGTCAGTATGATTTTTTTTTTTTATGAAAACTTTTATTCAGCAAGGATGCATTAAATTGATCTAGTGACCGTAAAAACTTTTACATTGTGGCAAAAATTCAGTTTCAAATAAATGCTTCATCAAAGTTCCTGAAATATATATCACAAAAATGTTAAGCAGCACAAAAGATTCCAATAATTTTAATAATAAGAAATGTTTCTTGAGCAGCAAATCAGAAAATTAGAATGATTTCTGAAGAATCATGTGACACTGAAGACTGGAGTAGTGGCTGCTGAAAATTCAATCTTGTCATTACAGGAAAGTGCGGACTCGGAGGAAGACCGCGAGGGTTTAGAGTGCCATTTGGGACGGGGCCTTTTACTCATCCTCATGTTGTTTCTAAACCTTTATGACTTGGTTTCTTCTGCAAGAACACAAAAGAAGAAATTGTTTGTTTTGGACTCCGCTGGCTACGGGCGAAAATAATTTTTTTTTAAATATCTTTTGTGATCCGCAGAAGAAAGTAAGTCATTCAGGTTTGAAATGACATAAGGGTGAGTAAATGATGACAGAAGTTTAATTTTTCATTGATCTGTCCCTTTAATGTTTGATTTGAAAAGCATAGTTTTGATGCTCTCTTGCACAGATAAATAAACTTACAACAGTTTAAAATCCACTTTCTGACAGGATCCTTCAGGCATATGCGTTTGGTATAGCGTCATAAGCCATAGTTGGTTTGTCTAAGTATTACATTACCCATAAAATGACATAACTCTGGGAGTCGTTCTGCTCTACGGGGCCAAGTTTCCCAATAGACCTGTTTTATATTTTATGAGGAACTGCGCACAAGATGCTTTTGATTTAACATGCTGCCGGGGCATTGGTCATCCCGCCAGCCCTCCTGATCCTTCGCTCTTCCTTAGAATGATTTCTGAAGAATCATGTGACACTGAAGACTGGAGTAGTGGCTGCTGAAAATTCAATCTTGTCATTACAGAAATACATTAAAATAAATATGTTGTTAATATATATAAAATAGAAATCAGTGAAAGTAAAAAAAAAACATTTTTTTTACTTTACATTGTAAAAAAGAAAAATACAATATTACTGTTATTACTGTATTTTTGATCAAATAAATGCAGCCTTGATGAGCATAAGAGACTTCTTTCAAAAAAATAAAAAATAAATAAAAAAAAAAATCTTAATGACCCCAAACTTTTTGAATAGTCATGGAAAAATTGTCAATGTCGAGCTACAATATTATACAAAAAACTCTTGTCATTGAGCCCTACAAGGTACAAAAGAGGACGTTGACAAACTAGAAGTTACAGTAAGTCAGTTTCATATTTTTCTGCGGTATCTTAGCCTGTGTCTTAATATACTACTGGAAATTGTGTTTAGCAATTTCTGGGAAAACATGCATGAGTCAAGACTTGTGGCAAATGGTTTTAATGCACATTTGCATGAACAAGAACAACTTGTGAAACGTTCTGATTTCATCATCAGACTAGTTTCACTTCTAATTCTGATGGGTTTCATGACACATTTATGATGCTTCCTGACATCACTCACAGCATCCAGGAAGCACGAGCTCTTATGTTTCCACTGTTGTTTCAACCAGAGTAACATGATCCTCAAAGTCATTTGAATGTGTTTCCATGTACTGCAGTCTAATTATATTTAGACTATAGGGGCGAGAGCACCAGCTGTGATGACAATTGAGAAGATAAATCATTTGATTTCGGGAGTAAAACAAAAACTCAAAAGTCACCGCACAGAACAAAAAACTCTCTCCACACGAGGCTGAGCAGAATTCGATTAGTAAGGGAGCAGTTGCAGCACTGCAGGAGGGCTTCCTGCCCATTACCTTGCGAACTTTTGATAAAAGCCTGCTGATTTGTGTTGTCCTCTATAAACCCTCACAGGCCAACATAAATGGCCACAAGCCTGTGTAGCATTCCAGCAAACAACCTTTGTTGTCGTCGCCTGGCCTTGGTTGACTTGTGGAACCTCACTCATAGTGCATACTAACAAGGTTAAAAAGAGACCTCATTGTTGCCCACCTTTGGAAGCCGTTAGTGCTTAGCTTAGGATTGTTTTGAGGAACTCATTTAGTATTTATTTGGGTGATACTGTGTTGTTTCTAAACTTCAATTTTGTCATTTTCTTCTAGCAATTCTTTATAAGTTACTATGTTCCTGTAAAAAAAAAAAAGTCACAAGAGGAAGTTAGCTTGCACGTCATTCTGTGGTTGTGAATCAGACAGCTCCTAACGGCCTCTTGCATACACTTTAAGACTTCCTTTAAAAAAAAAGATTCCCATCTGTTGATTATGATTAGGAGTATATTGTGAAAAGACATAATTTTGCGATGGCAGCTCTGATATGTTTGTACTTGACACAGACATCAGATTATGGTGTTTGGTAACACTAAATACTTCCTTTTTTATGACTTTGTACACTAACATTTAGCAACTGAATTATCTGTTGTGAGGAAACCGACTTCACTGGGTCATAAATATGAGTTTTTGCAACAAATAGGAGCATATTTTATCTCAAATATTTCACATTGAAACGTATGTGAGCAACACAGCTCAAGACTTTATGCTAACATAAACATTTTTTTTTCATCATTCACTGAGCAGGTCTAATGTATTGTCTGAAAGGCAGACGTTGTTGAATGGGTGCTAATCATCTGGCGAATTAAGCAATCATGAATATTAATTACGTTTTATGACTAGATGCTCCCGGAAGGTTACCAAGCAACATCTTCATATAAATATGAGTTTTTGCAAAAAATAGGAGCATATTTTATCTCAAATATTTCACATTGAAACGTATGTGAGCAACACAGCTCAAGACTTTATGCTAGCATAAACATTTTTTTTTCATCATTCACTGAGCAGGTCTAATGTATTGTCTGAAAGGCAGACGTTGTTGAATGGGTGCTAATCATCTGGCGAATTAAGCAATCATGAATATTAATTACGTTTTATGACTAGATGCTCCCGGAAGGTTACCAAGCAACATCTTCATGACTGAATTAATTAATATTCACATGCCTTAATTTTGCAGCTTATTTATAATACAGGGCTGACAAGTGAACTAGCCATTCAGATTCTACTAGTTGTTTAGAGTACTTGTTATGCTCTGGCTGTTTGTTTTTGAAAACTTGCACATCCTTAGTATAGACTTCATTGTGCAAAAGCATTTCACTTGCAAATGTTGCACTGTCACTCTTTACTGTAACTGTAATACAGTAATAAGCCCAAAAACAAAAGAAATATAAGCACATTTAGACTTAATTTTCACTGTAGAAGTTATTCATTTACATGTTGTGTTGGCTTATTTATAGTTTTATATTCATTTAATTTATCCATCTGTCCAGTTGAATAATGAGTGTATGTAAAGGCTGGGAAAGCCATCAGCGCCTGCTTTCATAGCAGAAATTTTGGTCTGTATATGTACTCAACCCCCTCCCAGTTTCCTTCTTTCTGCCCCTTCCATGTTATTTCATGTTCTTCTTCCCTTCCATTTTCAATTTGATCCTCATATAATTAATATTTTTCTACTAGGTCTTTTGACACTTTCCACAGATATGGTACAAATTGGTGTACCACTAATTCTTTTTTAAGCGTTTTTTTTACATTAGATATTGTTTATAAATGATCTGATTTTAGCATCATTTTTAAATTTAATTATGATGTTTTTTTTTTGTTTATTGATATAAAAAGACACAAAAAAAGTTCCCCCAAATCTTAAATGCTTTTAGTTTGTCCTTCTGAGATTGATGATCAGCGTTTTTGAGAGTTAAGCACCTCCTTTCACTGACCATTTACTGAAAAAGAACATTTTGGGTTTTTCTTTTTTAGAAGCTATTAACGGAAAGTGCCTTTTCTCTATTTGCCATGATTGTTACTCCTCCGCTCTCTCAGTGTCCAGACTTGCTAGCTTGCGCTCCCTTTCTGAGCATTTAAAGTATCCCTTTGACTTAGCTGGCACATGTGCAAAACCAATCACTTACGTTAGCAGCAAGGGCCCCAACACAGACTGAAGGAGTGTGTGTGTGTGTGTGTGTGTGTGTGTGCGTGTGCGTGTGCGTGTGCGTGTGCGTGTGTGTGTGTGTAA
>NW_015552546.1:53920-69896 GCF_001515605.1 Sinocyclocheilus anshuiensis
GTGTGAGAGAGAGAGTGTGTGTGTGCGTGTGTGTGTGTGTGTGTGTGTGTGTGTGTGTGAGAGAGAGAGAGAGTGGGTGAGAAGGGGAGTAATGGGGGAAGTGGTTTGGACTGAAGAGAACAGACTGTTCCTATAGAGAATGCAAATGTGAAGGAGGAATTTTATGGCCAATCAGCTAGGTGCAGGAGTCAGAGAAGGCAGTAATTGTGGACCAGCCTGAACACCGCTGGACCCCATATGCTGAGAATTAACAGCTCTAATCTTTTATAGCTCCATAACGTGATCATTCAGACAAAGCGCTTTGATCTCTGTCCTCTCCACACAAGGTCATGAGTCTCTTAACCCCAAAGAAGCTCTTTCGGAGGAAAATTCGAGTGGTGCTTGAACATGCAGAACTTGCTGTCACAATGCTGGGATGTTGTGAGTGGTTGCCAAGGCAGTACTATGTGGTCGCTAGGGAGTTCAGAGTGGATTTTAGCATGTTGCTATGTGGTTTCTAGGGTGTTCTGGGTGGTTTCTTTAGCCCACATCAAAAGACCCCACCTTTGAGTCTCTATGATATTCTGATCAATATAAGTTCCTTTAATATAAAGCTAATGCACTCAATGTATGGTTAAAAAAGATGTTTAGCATAAATTACTCGTACAGCTCTCAATGCGAGATGCACACCGAAGTTTAAAGCTTAGGGGTTAGAGGCTTGAATTTACAATGACCATATGTAATAGCAATAAAATTAACCAATGTTTACCAATGTTTAAGTAACAAATGTTTAATGGATGTCTAAATGTTTTGCTTTTAGATCCATTATCTTTCTGTTGCCATTTCTCATCTTTTGCATTTGTTGTGTGCTTGTAGCTTCTGAACAGATTTCGGGCTGGAACAGTTTCTCAGTTAAATCGGGAAGAAGTCCTTTGCAGACACTACAAGAAAATGACCAGGTATGTATTTCAGCAATGAAATGGGGGGGTTACTAAAATAACAACCTCACATTCCTGAAGTGGCTTAATTCATTCACCCCCAACACCTTATTTTTACACAATCATCATCTCATAAAGACACATGCAAACCATCTGACAAAACGAAATTATATGCATCACAACTGTGCCAGGGTAGTACTTAACTTAACTTAGTATGTTTTAGACTGCTCATGTTTTTCCAAATTTGTATGACTGACTTTCTTCTGTTGAAAAGAGAATAATCCTGGCTACTCTTTTCATATAATAAAAGTAAAAGGGTCTGTCAAAATTGGCAAACAGTATATTAAGAGTAATCCGCATTAACTTGTGCACCATATTCAAATTATTTAAAAGCCATACAATAGTCTTGGAGATTTACAGAATCTTTTCACTGTGTAATGGAAGCAAACAGCCAGGATGCTCTTGTGGTTTACGGACAAAAGTAAGTTGTATGAGTTTAGAATGACATGATGTGAATGATGGCAGACTTTTCATTTTTTGGTGAACTATCCCTTTAAAGGTCTGAGTGGAACGTCTAGATAAAATCCTTCCAGTTGAAACACTACCAGCTCATCAAATCCTATTATATTCTTGCCGTTATCAAACCCATCTGTGGCTCATCCCCCAGGCAAAACCGTTACCCTCCCATTACAGCTATGTGCCTCATGGTTTCACAAGAACTTCCCTCAAACAGCAACTGTCGTATCACATAAAGTCACGCAAATACCTGTGTTCGCATGTAGTGCAATCTGTGGTTCCCATGAGTGCACTGTTAAGAAATCCTATATTCGGTTTCAGAAGAAAAGACTTCAATTTTAAATCAATAGTTCACCCAAAAATGAAATTCTGTTCTGAACCCATGTGACTTTTTTTCATTCCATTTCCTCTTATACCATTCCTTCCTGTCCTCCAGCTGGAGCAGTCTGCAGTGCAAGCCACTCTGCAGGGTCGAAGGGAACTCCTGGAGGAAACCTGTCGCACCCACACCCGCAAAAGACGCGTACTTGGCCCGGAGGACCTCCGCCACCTCATAGTGGACGATAAACACAAGTTATTGTATTGCTACGTCCCCAAAGTGGCATGTACAAACTGGAAACGTGTGTTGATGGTACTAACAGGAGATGGGCGCTATCGCGAACCACTGGCTATTCCGGCCAACGAGGCTCACGTAGCAGGCAACCTGCGTTCGCTCTCAGAGTACTCCACGGCTGAGATCAACAAGCGCCTACGCACATATCTGAAGTTCGTCTTTGTGCGCGAACCCGTCGAAAGACTTGTCTCGGCATATCGCAACAAGTTTACCCGTAGCTACAACACGGCCTTCCACAAACGCTACGGAACCAAAATCATCCGGAGGCATCGTGCGGACCCCCAGGCTGAAGCACTGGAAAAAGGCAACGATGTCTCCTTCGAGGAATTTGTGTATTATTTAGTAGACCCCCAGACTCAGAGAGAGGAACCGTTCAATGAGCACTGGGAAAGGGTTCACTCGCTTTGCCACCCTTGCTTGATCCATTATGACGTGGTGGGCAAGTACGAGACTCTTGCGCAAGATTCGCGCTACATCCTGAAGTTAGCAGGTGCCGAAGGAGAGGTCAAATTCCCGGCCACGTCCAAAAGCACCAGGACCACGGGTGACATGGCTGCCAAGTTCTTCGACAACATCAGTCCGTTTTACCAGAAGAAACTCTTCAACCTTTACCGAATGGACTTCTTGCTTTTTAACTACTCTGTGCCGGCATACTTGAAGTTGAGATGAGGGTTTCAGCAAGTTTCAACTGATCCATAACTTGCACACGCGGATGTGAGTCTTGCGGGCACTGATGCTTAAACTTTCGCTCTTGTGTCTGGATTCGAGTGAATTACCTGAGGGAACCTGTAGAGGATGCGCCTTGGATATGGCGTCGCCCTCGCTCCCTTGAGGCAAAATTCAGCATTGTGAACAGATTAGTGCTGGCTGGGGTGTTTCATCCCATCCCGAAAGTTCACAAAATACTGTCTGTAATTCCTTTGGCTTTGGTAACTTGCAACCGAGCTCCAAGTATGTGCCTTTGTCCTTCTGAATGTTGATAAGTGAAGCGGGATTCTTCATCAACAGACAAATGCTATGAATGTTTCATCTCCTTTAATCTTCACCACCCAAAAGGATATTTATGGTATTGTTTACGTAGCATATTTATTGTGGATTTTGCTTTTGAACTGGAACCAGCAAAGCCTTGATGTTAATCTCGAAGAGATTCCTTGAAGCTGATCTCAAAGCCTCCTTTTTAACATTCCCTGGATATGATTTCAGACCTTAACCTTACGCCCAATCACAAAGGTAGTTTCCAAGTCACAAACCGTCAACTTTTTCAAGCAGATAGCTGGTAACATGTTGGAAGGAGACAAGGGTAAGGGAAGAATTTAGACTTCTCCTGCATTCGCAAACTGGACAAGGCTGTCTACCTTGGCCGGTTTAGCTACTCTGGAAAGAAATGGTGTTCTCACAGAGTCACCTCTTTATTTAGCATGCAACGGGCTAGGTAAACAGTGCATAGCTGTGGTTGGGAAAAGGTAGACCCTCATCAGTGCGGCTCTTGTTAAGCTATGGATGCAGGGTGAGGTCTAAACTACTCACTGGTCATTGCAGGTCAAACATCAGCATGATCCTGGGAGGAAACACTCGTCTTATGAATTTATAATAAGGGTTGAAGTGCAATAAAGGTTTTTAGAGAGGTACCAGTATGTGTTTAGAGGATTTTCTATCCCTTAGAACTCTTAAAGTGAGAGAAAATCAATCCCTGACAGTACAGTTTAATGTCTTATTAGTTTTCACGACTGTTCTTTTGGGTCATTAGCACTTGGTTGAAATGACACTGAATAATTTAGGTATTTCTTCTTGTCTGCGAAAAAGGCTATTTATATAGGCTTTTATGGTTGAAATGATGATGAAATCTTTAGAGAAAGGGTCAGAAGAAGGAGTCTGACTAATATCTGGCTGACAGGCAGACATGTCCTGGTGCACCAGTGGGTACCTTGTGTGCCACATTGCATAACGAACCTTCCCAAATTGCTCTTGGAAATGTTTTTTTGGAAAATATTTTCTATCTAGCTAGTTAGGCTCTATTTCAATTTTGAGCTGGAATATTACAGCCTTTTGTAAGGACAAAGGGAGTCATCTATAAGTCTAGGTTTATAATACATTTCAATGGGCAATATATTTAATCATTTGAAGAGGAATGTCATGTCTCGATTTGAAAGTTGCAGGAGTCCCAGTGCTTTTGTCCTGTCGTAATGTCATTATTCTGATGGCAAATTATGAATGTGTTGTTAGAGGATTCATATGGGAAATGTGAGTGTGGGAAAGCCTTTCACTGTATGAGCTGAGCTGTTGAGAGTGTGGCAACAGTATGTGCCATTTGTGATGTAACTTAACAGTTTGCACCTGTTTTGAAAGCTTGTGGGCATACATGTGCTGCAAAACTGTGCACTAGACAGTATGGAATCTTGCTTTGAAGGGTAAATAAACTTTTACATTTTTTTTTAGTGGACAACAGGGAATACATCAACCAACCATTATTATTTCATGTGCTTCCGTTTTTTTTTTGTTAACATTTAATTATAAAGGCACACTGCCTCTGGTACGAAACTTTGTTTTCTGGACAAATGTGAATTATTTTTTTTTACTGTTTTAGGGACCACAACACTCAACTGTAGATAAATAATGTGATAAAGGTTAATTATAATTCAGAGTGACGATATTACAAATGTGTTGAATAAAACTGCCACATGAACAATATAATTGCCATCAATTCATTCAAGTGAACAAACAATTACATTCATTATAAGATTTTGCCTTTTTCCAAAGTGTGGTATTTTGAAAAAAAACTATTTCAGGTGCAAAAAAATTACAAACTGAGAGGTACAGTAGACCCTCTGTATATGAGATATAGTATCCAGTAAAAATATCTAGCAGCAATTATGACCTTGTATGTAGTTACTAAAACAACAAAGGAATGACCTTCAAAGTTTTGAGACTTTCCCATTTTCTTTGAAATCAATCCTAAATCATATATTCAAAAACAATATTTAAAAAAAAAATAATAATAAACATCAAACAAACATCCCAGAATCCTTCAAGGTCTTAAATCTTGCAAACTTCAAATTCAATTTATACATGGCGCATAAAAATGGAGGTCTAGCAGTTTACAAGCCGAGCTCCTCCACTAACATGACCAAACGGAAACACAGGGCCAGGAAACCCGTGCCCAACAGGTCTCCCAGCGCAGTCAGGTATGGGATGGAGAAGTTATCCGGGTCCAGACCTTTCCTCCACATCAAACGCACAATCAGGTCTGCTGTATAAATTAGGATCCCAACCTGTGAAGAAAAACAAGAATAAACATTCAATTATTTCCCATATTATGAAAACAGACTGATTTTTCTTTTTAAATGAAATTAATATTAATCTTTTATTAATTAATACTTTTAATAATACTTTTGGTCAGCAAGGAAGCACAAAATGTATCAAAAGGGACAATATAAGGACATTTATATACATTTTTTTTTTTTCAAATATGCTGTTCTTTTGAACTTTATATTTATCAAAAAAAACTACAAAAAAGCAGCACTTTTTTTAAACAGATAAACACTGATATTCATAAAGCAGCAAATCAGCATATAAAATTGATTTCTGAAGAATCATGTGACTGAAGACAGAAGTAATGATGCTGAAAATTCAACTTTTCATCACAGGAATAAATTACATTTTACAATATATTAAAATAGAAAAGAGTTAAAAACTGAATAATATTTCACACTATTACTGTACATATTGTATTACTCTACATATAGTAGTAAAACTGACCAATATCTTTACTTCCTTTTGGGGTCCTTTATTAGTATTTTACTTCCAAGAGATTTCTTTAAAGGGGTGGTTGATTGCGATTTCACTTTTTTAATGTTAGTTAGTACGTAATGTTGCTGTTTGAGCATACAGCTCAGCTCCAACAATGAAATGTTCCAATTATACATTTATTTTCACATAGCTATGATAAGCGTTAAACATGGACGCGCGTGCAGTTGCCGTACTGTATTAAAGCTTTAATCAGGATAAAACCGTATATTAAAAGCTAACATAAGCAGTAGCATTTACAAATAACAGCACATCTAAAAGTATGAGACAACAACAAACAAAAAACATAGGCCCATTAAAAGCAGTGCTTGCGCAGGTTCTGCACGATCCTCTTCAATAATATCCTCTGCTTCTCAATCGGGCTCAAACTGATAAGTGATATTAACGACGCCGTTGTTTACAATGCAACCGGAGCACATGCCGCCGAGGTGAGGGGCGGGACGATTAGACGCGCACTAGAGACGGTTTAGCCAATCACAACACACTGGGCTAGCTAACCAATCAGAGCCCATCGCCTATTTCTGAGGGCGGGGCTTCAAAAAAACAGGAAAAGATCAGCCCGTTTCTCAGAGAAGGGACAGAGCGGTGTGGAATAAAGGTAAATTATGTGAAAAATAATGCGTTTTTTTTTTTTAAACGAAGCATTAACACGTTACACTGCACCCCATAAACACAATCAAGCCTAGAAAAAAAACAGCGAACCACCCCTTTAAGACTTTAAGTACAATTCAGGATTAGTCACATTTAAAAACACACCCTATTTTATAATGCTAATAAATTGTATTTTTAGCCACATCATTCAATTAGGAAGTTGGGAGGAGGCTGAATAGTCACACCAATTTCCACATTTGACCTGAAACAATAAAAGCACTATTTTCATGCTTTTTTTAGCCAGATGATGAAAATCTAAGAGAGAAAAAATTAATATACATTGCTTGTTTCATATCACTGTAAACAACTAATAGTCAGTGTTCATCTAAACTTTTAACTGGGCAAAAACTAATTTATGCCATTTTTTGTGGTCATTCAGTAATTCTTTTTGCAATTCTGTTTGCCAGCACTAGTGACGCAGAACTGAAACACTTAAGCTTTGAGCAATAAGGCTCACCTGAAGCAGAGCAGCACCCAAGTAGCAGCAGATAAATGCTGGCGTGATGGCAGTGTGGCCTCCTTGGAGCATATTAATGGCAAAAAGAAACAACAGATGACCTGGAACCACCAGGAGGAACAGCACCCGCGCTGACTTAGAGTTCACACCTGAGGAGGAAAATGTGTTTTTTTACTAGATTACTTCAAAAGCCCATCCCCGAGTGGTCTCTAAATAAGGTTCAAGCCTCTCCTTCAATGTAAATCTACACTATTTTTGTTGAGAAATCATAGTCTAACACTTAAGAAAATGAACAGCACACCCCTCCTCAAAAAACAGCATGGTTTGAGATATCATTCATGTATGTAGCACGAACGGTGCAGATGATTAATGTGCTGAAGTGCAAATATCAGGGTTCATGCTTTGTTCAGCAATAGCAAAGCTTGACTTACCCAACACGACTAATTACCCACTTTATCTCAAGTATCTGAAGGTGTGAATTCATCTGAGGTGCACAAATAGTTTGAAAGTGACCTCACCTGAGGAGAAGAATGTGGCACAGGGGTTGGGCCAGTGCTGTCTCATCTTATAGGGCAGGACTCCAGGTATGCTCCACAAATGAAGGTAGGTGGAGATCCGACTGGCCTGGATGGCCACCAGATTCCCCCCCACACCTGAAAAGTTCAAAAAGGAAAGAATGTGAGAGCTTTCCAATCATTACACCATTACAATTCTCATATTCTCCTCATTTCAGTCGCAAATGAAACGTGTGTTGGAATGCAGCATGCGGCTAGGGGAGTGTGTACACTGACGTTTGTCAAATATACATCGTAAGCATATTTTCAGAGTACTTTGTTCACAATTAATAGCTTTTCCATGTTTTCGCTCGATGTAAAACTGGCAAAAGACACTCTATGGGGAATATTACAGCAGGAGGGCACATCAAATTAGGTAATGAAGTATCAAATTAGTCTTCCTGAATCACAGCCGTCTTGTGTTCCTCATTAAGGGCAGTTTGTCTCAGGATTGAGCTGGAAAAATAGGGTGCCAGATCCAGATAAACAACTAGAGAAGACGTCAGAGAAGTCTGGCTGAGAAATCACAGCTACTACTGGATTAGGCCACTTTTACTACTCCGACATGCTCTATTCCCATTGGGAAGTGTGTAATTAATGCCAATATAGTGTTGAGTCATCGTTAGAGAGGGACGGGACGGGTAGAGTACATGTGCAGCTGGGTAGGAACGGAACCAGCGAGGGGAAATCGAAACCAGATTGCTAGAGCTGACAAACCAAAAAAGTGATATTTTACGTAAAACCAAACAAACTCTGCCTCAGCTGGGGTTTTTAAGTCTATTAGTAACTCCCATCAAAATACTTGACTGCTTTCATGTACTATAAAATGTCGTGAGCCAAGAGCCAGTGCTCTGATTTATTGAGACGATTTTGGAATGAGACTTTTATTTTGGCAGCGCTGTCCAATCGCCTCCCTGAATCCACGAATCGAGTTCCAAACGCAGAAAGAGATGTGATTCATTTTATTGTAATGAGAAGTTGAAGAGGGAAAAGGGCCTTAAATTAAGTTTCTGAACTTGTTTTTCAGGTTTGATGTTACTTTGTACTGCATACTGTGCATTCAGTGTGGTTATGTGAAAGATCTGAGTATGTGAAAGGTGTCTTTGCTCGAAGTGTGATTTGTCATTGACATTTACTCACCGTTTATGACTGGTGTGAAGACCGCCATTCCCTCAAAGTTTGGATCGCTCACAGTCTTATCAAGAATAAGGCCTCCGAAACTTAAATTGGAAAGAGTTTCATGAATTTTAAATGTTTTGATTAGTTAACCCACAAATTATATTTCTCTCATTTGTCCCTCTGCCATAGTAAAAAAATAAAGTGTTTTGAATTTACATCATTTAATCATGCACATCTTTTTTGTTTTGTTTTTATAATTATTTCTTCTTTTTTTAATAATTCTTAATCAGGAAAAAAATTGCTAATTGCTAACATGGAAATGCTAATGTAACTTAAAGGGGTCATATGATGTGATTTCAATTTTTCCTTTCTCTTTGAAGTGTTACAAGCTCTTGGTGCATAAAGAAGATCTGTAAAGTTGCAAAGACTAAAGTCTCAAATCCAAAGAGATACTCTTTATAAAAGTTAAGAGTCAACCACGCCTACCTAAAATGGCTCGTTCTAACACGCCCCCACATGTCTACGTCACGATGTGGGAAGATTTGCATAACGCCGCCCAAATGTTCACGCAAAGAAAGAAGGCGTAACTTTTATTCTCGCTGTAGTATTGTTGCTGCCGCCATGTTGTGAAGGTGCTGTGTGTTTCGTTAGCGAAACTAATTTGTTTGGCCTTCCAAAAGAGGACGATATGGCTTCGTCATGCCTGGAGCTGATCTGTGCTGGTTGCTGAGGAAATGCATCAACTTCGCGCTGTGGATCGGCAGATCGGCTTTCACTGTGTACGAAGCGGAGTCCAGCCCGGGGTCGTCACATGTGGTTGCCGTTAAGTTGCTTTTAAGTGACCTACTTAATTGGGTCACTTAAAAACATAAGTTATTTTATATGGTTCCCTGAAAGGATTATTTTATTGAATTTAATATAATATTTCTGTTGTTATATTATTGAATTACAAAGTTGTACTAGTTAGCTGTGTAAAGAATCTATTAGCTAGGAATAGGACATATTAGCATGCTAGTTTGAGTAATATCAACAGCAATAATCTTTTCAACATTAATTAGTTCTATATATTGTAATGTAATCTAGTAGATTACACATATTAGAGATTTACATTATTTAATATTTTAGAAGAGAAACAAAAAATGAGTAAACTGAACCATCTCTATTTTTTTTCTGTGAGCTCCAAGCACAAAAATTATGTGAAAATTAAATGTCAAAATCTCTTAGTCAAAATTATGCCACAGCTAATCAACTGGGTTCTCATACTTTTAGGCCAACTAATTTTTAGTAGTTGTCCAATTATTTATGATACGTGACTACACTTTAAACTGAGCAATTTCTAGTTAATAATGTTTAATCATTTTAGAGTCAATTTCTACACAAAAAAAATGTATATCAACTGATTGATTTAAAAAAAAAAAAACAGTTTTAAAATTTCTTGATATTTATATATGTGACCCTGGACCACAAAACCAGTCTTAAGTCGCTGGGGTATATAGCCAAAAAAACATTGTATGGGTCAAAATTTCAAAGTATCAAAAAATCGATTTTTCTTTTATGCCAAAAATCATTAGGATATTAAGTAAAGATCATGTTCCATTAGGATATTTTGTAAATTTCCTACCGTAAATATATAAAAACTTTTTGATTAGTAATATGCATTGCTAAGAACTTAATTTGGACCAACTTTAAAGGTGATTTTCTCAGTATTTTTATTTTTTTGCTCCCTCAGATTCCAGATTTTCAAATAGTTGTATCTCGGCCAAATATTGTCCTATCCTAACAAACCATACATTAATGGAAAGCGTATTTATTCAACTTTCAGATGATGTATAAATCTCAATTTGGAGAAATTGACCCTTATGACTGGTTTTGTGGTCCAGGGGGTCCATATTGTCTGTGGGAACCCTGCGTCCTCTATTACAGGCACAATTAATTTGTTATTAATGATTATATAACCATTTTAATGTTACTCTAACTCATAGAAGACTGTGTCTGTGTCATGTTTGTACCTGCTGATGGACATGGCCACTATAACAGGCTGCCAGCCGGACTTCAGAACCTCTTTAATCTGTGGACTCCGTCTAGCGATGAGCACCCAGAGAGGAATGAGCAGCAGGAAGAAGACACACACCAACGGGGACAAGTACCACACATCTGGACACACACAAACATTGTCGATGACACATGCTAGACCTAGTAAATAGTTACATATTTCAGATAATGTGCTATGATTTGTGCAAATTCAGATTTTAAGGTCTCTAGAGAATAAAACATATGTGATGTTACAAAATAGAAAGAAGATTCCCATTCTTTAACGTCATCTTTAACCATGGAAACCATGTCACCTTAAAATGCACATCTTTGTAATAAAGTAATATTTTGGTGAATTTCTACTGCCCTCTTCTGGTACATTTTAAACAGTTCATGCTCATTAGGTAAGGAATATTTAGAGGCTCTAAAATAAAAAGTTATTTATTTTTAATTGATTTAATTGTAATATAATTTTATTTAATTTTGTATAGTTAATATTTGAATATATATTTAATTTAATTAATATAAATAAAAAAGAATAATACTTTATTATACATTATAACTTAATTATTTAATAATCACTTAATATATATAAAAGCAAGTTGAATAAGTTATGAAAATTTAAATTGCACAATAATTTCTAAAAGTTTTTTTAAACACTGCTTTAATCTAGTGATTGTCAGTAATTAAGGCTGTTAATAAATATCAGCCTTTTTTAACAATATGTAATGTACAGGTTTTAGGTTTTAAACTAGAAGTTATTAATATATGAATAACTAAAAGGCCCCACACCTCTGTACTGGAACAGTGTGCTGCTGACTCCAGCCAACAGAGAAAGAGTGATGAGATCTCCCAGACTGGCTGCTATCGGTGTGGCCACATTATCAGGGTTGATGCCCACCTTCCTGGAGCCAATGATCACACCAATCATCACCAGACCTGGATGCGGATGAAAGCAGCAGACTCAGTAACTGACAGGATAATGTTAGATTGTAATATTCAAACAAATGTAAGATTCAAAGAAAAAGACTAAAAGATTGTGTTGCATTATCCAGAAAGGTCCTACTTTTTGGAATGCAAATGCTTTTATTAAGCAGCATGAATCAGCCTATTAGAAAGATTTCTAAAGGATCATGTGACACAGAAGACTGGAAGAAAATGTATTTTTTGTTGGACAGTTTTAATGGAAATGTGATGGGAATTCATGTTGTTTATATGTACTGGAATGGCATTGTAGCTTGTACAGGATGTGCAATGCAACACTGTGTATAATACATTTCTGAGTAAGGCATAAAATATTTTTAAATAACAAACAACACCTAGACTGTGTTTTCAGTGTTCCTATTTTTTTAATATGTGGAAACTGTGATGCATTATTTCAGGATTCTTTGTTGAATAGAAAGAACACACATTTTTGTATCAATGTAAATGTTGTAAATGTCTTTAATGTCACCTTTGATCAATTTAATAAATTCTTGCTTCAAAAAAAATAAACAAAATAAAAATATTTTTTTTACTTTTAAACTTATTTTTGTATATACCGAGCAGAAAGAAATATTGGAACTTGATTTTATCTGTATTGTGGATTGTGAAAAGTTTTTTTTTAAATTTTATTTATGATATGTATTTTTTTTTCCATCTATGCAGTCTTGGTTGCTTGTTACTAAAATCATTTTAGAAGCATATAAATATCTAAATATTTCTAGCTAATGAGAAAATGATATTTATGTTACATAACATAAACTAGTGAATCATAAACAATAAGACCAGTGATATTTATTAAGAAAGCACATTTTGATTTCATGTTATTTTGAAGTAATAAGGAGTAGTGTACCTAAGGACAGAGCTGCCACAAATGCGGTGGTAACACTGCTAGCACACAGGACAGCCGCCTGGTCCAGCTCTACACCCCCTCTGGACAGAGCACCAAGACCTACGGCCGCAAGAGCTGCCAGGAAGCCCACCACAGTGGCCTGAACCTGAGGAAGACAGCAGAGCAGCTCCACAATCACAGCTGCTCATCAGAGCCTAAGATCATATGCCTTCATTTATAATTAAACTGATTAAAAATCTATTTTCATAATGAGTACTCATTGGTATTCAAGACCGAGGACTCTTGCAGAATGAAGTCTCATAGAGTAATTGTTCATATTCTTTTATATTTATTTAACATTTAATGAATGTTTGTTCAGTTAATTCATGTTTGTATTGTCTAATTTATCTCTGACGGGAACTAAAGCCGGTTTCCGGTGGATTAGGTAAAATATCAATAATATAAATAATATAAAACATCTGTGTGTTTCTGATTCAGCCACCTGAATGAGAGCAAGATTACAGGTCATCATCAGCCACTGCTGTTTGGGGTCGTCCATCTGTCCGGTGTTAGCCTAAGCAAGACGGGAAACAAAACCGCAGTGAAGCATTTTAATTTAATCACGAGACACGCTTGATCATCTCAAGGCTATTAAACACTATACAGCTTGAGATAGATTATAAGTAATATAAACTGTACATACAGTAATGAATATATTGTCCAGATGGATAAGTATTTTTACATACAGCAGTAGAGAGACGAGATGCTAGAGTCATCTCCAGGTTTCCTTTGAGCCCGACCAGAGCAGGTACCAGGATGAACACTTCTGTGATCACTTTAAACACATCCCAATGCTGAAACACACAAACAGATGATATTTAGACAAACAGTCTGAAACAGTTAACAGCAGGCTCCCCATGATACAGACGTTGACTGTTAAAACTGTTAAAACACTATCTATGAAAGGAAAAGAGAAATGTGTAATTAAGCCATTTAAAACAACAAAACAGATTTTCATGGCATTTTAAAACCACAGTATATGGCACAAACACACTCAGGAGCAAAAACTGTCATTTGGAATTTTATTGGAATATTGTCAAAATATTATATGAAATTCAGGATAGTATTTACTAAGATTAATGTAATTATGCATATTTAAAATACATTTTAAAAACATTAAATTAAAAATCATTCAGGATTATTTTATTACAGTAGTACAGCATTTTTTTTATTAGATTAATGATACACTGAGAAAAGGAATATGCTTAATAAAATATTTTTATTTTATTATATTTTTTTATAATATCACCATGCAAAAAAAAACTTAAATAATTGTAACATTTTCTATATATAAAATAAATTTCTTCTGATTCATTTTAATATTTAAATGCATTTTCCCCTTTTTATTGGCAGCCATTTAATATATACTGTGGAGTATGCTAGTATTTTGTTATGAATATAGCAAAAGAATTTCAAACTAATTTAAACTGACGAGCTATTTTTTGAATGCATTCACTGAAGCAATCCATCCAAAAGAACCCACTCGATGAAATGAATTCGAATAACCACTATTAATTTGGAGTGCAAACCACAATGATTTACATGTGAAATTGCACTCAAAATTGACACTGCATAACTCAAAGGGACAACAAACATAACAACATTGGTGCAATAATATAACAGTAAACGGTAAAACATTAATTCTCATTACCGATTTGAGCTGTGTTGCATGCTGGGAACTGCAGCCCCACACCTACAGAACAGCGCATTGGCTTTCACATCTATCACTGCTAATGTGACCATCATGGTCAATATTTTAAAACTGAGTGACGTCTTAATGTACAGGCCATAAACTGAGATGCTCTCAATCGAATGAAAGAGTACAGATGAATTCAAACTACACTCTAAAAAATGCTGGGTTGTTTCAACCCAATGTTGGGTCAAATATGGACTAACCCAACTGTTGGGTTAAAAAGTTAATTTAAAAATGTAACCAAAATTTAACCCAACGGTTGGGTTAGTCCATATTTGACCCAACATTGGGTTGAAACAACCCAGCATTTTTTAGAGTGTAGGTGTCAGTTTCAGCTTTTTCTGATACTTCCAGCCAAAACACAGACTAGTCATCAGCAAAGTCATAAATATCATCTCATAACAGCTAAACTGACCAAAGTGTCAGTGACTCACTGAATATGAATGGCTTTTTGCGCTGTGCGAGTGTGCATTTAAATTTAGTACCTGTCAGTATACGAGTTGAGAGCTCTTCACAAACCCACTCATGAAGTTAAAAATAGCCATAATGTTTAAATGAACAGATAAGAGACCGGTGCCAGCCAGCCAGGGGCCGGTATTTTTACCACAGGCACAGTCCAGGCTGGTGTCACGTCACAGGCCCATCCTGGGATCTAGCCCACTTCTGCTCCAGAAACAAGCTTTCATTCTCTCACCTGCCCCCATGAGAATTCAATTAATAGACACAAAACACAGTCCATGCCAACCGCGTCTATCTAGAGGACAGGAACTCAAGGAACCGTTACTGGAAGCTAGCATGTGTTTGTGAAGTGTGCTGATATCCTATGAGACAACTGTATAGTGTACAAAAAATGAGTATGCTAATTGCTAACTGAAATATTCAAATATTTTTTGTGCTAGAATGCAATAGCTTTAAATCTACATTATTCTAGAGTTTATCTTAAGGTGTAATAATGGCACATACAGTATAAGCACTGTTATATATTTTAATTTTAGTTAAAGTTTCAGTAATTTTGTAATGGTTTTTGCCAGTTTTATCTGTATAAGTGTCTGTGTGTGTGTATTTCTATTCATCTTTATTTTATTATTTTAATGTATTTGATCATTTTTCATTTTGTTATTTTTATGTATTTATTTTTAACATGTCTAATTTCATTTAAGTTTTTTTTATCATTTAATACTTTATTTTGTTCCTTCTTTATTTCAATTAACAAAAAAATATTTTTCTGTGTTAGTTGAAAATAACACTGCATTGTAAGTGGTTTAAAATTTCACATTTGAACCTTTTATATAAAAACTATTTTTATAAAAAAATATATATAATTTTTTTAAATAAATGAATTGATCAATTAATTTCATGAAATAATTTTTTTTTTTTTTTTTCGTTATCAAGCTGCTGTTGCTGTCATGTTATTAAAGCATTAAGCCATTCAAAGCCATGCATCGCAGTGATTTTACCAAGAATAAGTTAGTTTTAGTCTTATTTTCTTATTCTCTCTCTTATTAACCTGGCTTATGTCTTTAAAGGTGCAGTAGGAGATCTTGGAAAATGCTAACTTTAGCCTGATAGCACTGAAAGCAAACGTCCCACCCTCCCTGCAATCGCAGTCCAAAGCCACGCCCCCTGAACGCACATACGCTCACAGACCAAAATACCAGTGACAACATTACTACAATAAGCTACATCAGCGGTTCCCAATTCCAGTCCTCGCACTGGATGTGAAGACGTGTGTGTGTGAGTGTGCTGTG